>NC_136999.1:37039409-37174409 GCF_032717465.1 Coenobita brevimanus | reverse complement strand
AGAGTCCGACGACGAAGATGATGATGATGTGGACTCCTCTCAGCAGGACACTACTCCAGCCATCCCCAAGCTGAGCGCACTCCGGGAACATCTAGAGTTCGTCCTAGACTACCTGGAACACCCGGACTGCGACAGGGAGATGGGGCCCTTGGGACTCGTGGAGGAAGTGCGTGCTTTCCGGCAGCGCATCATCAATCACCAGAATCGTCGGTCCTTGCGTCAGTCAACGATTGACAGTTTTTTCAGGCCCGTGACCCCCACTGTGCCAAGCCCTGGTTCCACTCCGTTGCCTCCCCAAGACAGGCCCTCATGCTCCGAGCCACAGCCCAGCACATCAGCTACAGTGGAGTCACCACTCGATGTGAGTTTGCGGCTTTCCTCAGAGTCTTCTGTAGTCGGTACGCCATCACCACAACCCACCGATGCACCCCTTGGTCGCCTGCCAGTGATACTCTCAGACTCTGACAGTGAATAAACAGCAAGAACTTCTCCACTAGACCACACGGGAATTTTGAGTGTTGTGCAGTGAAAAAAACGGTGTGTTGTGTTAAGGATTTAAAGTTGAGAGAAAAGACTTAATGGAAAAGAAATTTAACGTAACTAACCTTCTTTGTTTTGGCTTTAGAAATTTTGAAAAGATTGGGAAAAGTTAATGTGCAACACTAAATTGAAATGGAACATTATTTGGACTAAAGTGAACACTGTGAAGAGAACGGACTTCTGTGTGTTATTGACTAAGTTCAGTGCAAGACTTCAGGAAGAGTGTACTGCAAGTGCTTCAGGAAATTGTTCTTACTGTCAGAGTCCGAGAGGAGGTGGTTATTCATCGAGGTGGCCAGGGACTTGCTGTAAGTAGCCAGAATGTTTCATATTGTACTTTTTTCCATACTATACTTACCAGAATGTTTCATACTGTACTTTTTTCCATACTATACTTACCTCATGCATGTGCAGTAGGAATGTGTTTTTCAGAGTTAAGCTAGGTTAGGGTCCATAAGTACCAGAATGTTTATTAATGTATGAACATACTTCTAAACCCTCATTTTATGTTTCTTTTGCATTTATTTCAGTAATTTATGTGCCTTATTGGTGTGATTTGGGTGTTAAATAGGTGCTATGCATGTCCAGAGGGAGTTGTATAGGTGTTTCTCTGGGTTAGGGTCCATAAGTACAAGACCATAAGCTGGGGCCCAATATCCGGACGAAACGAATAACCGAACCTACCGATGGCTCTATTGATCTGGATATTGGAGGGGTTAAAGTATATATATATATATATATATATATATATATATATATATATTTATTTATTTATCCATCCATCATCCAGTCCTTCGTTGCCCCATGAGGAGCGTAGAAACCCAGGGATAGGCAGTAGGTCCTGACATTTAAGATGAGAGTGCCCAGCCTTACTCATCCCTGAGTGGCATTACATGAGGAAAAAACCCCAACCATCCTTTGGATATAAACCTTCTCTGGCTCAATGCGATTGGAGCGCAATAATTACCCACTAAACCACCAGATGCCAAAACTTGGATATATGGTTACCACCCAGCATAGTAAATGGTTTCCTGGTGTGTATATATATATATATATATATATATATATATATATATATATATATATATATATATATATATATATGTATCAGTCTGTGTGTGTGTGTGTGTGTGTGTGTGTGTGTGTGTGTGTGCAGTAAACTACAAATGGGAAACTTAAAGGAAACGACTCGAGTTCAATTATAGTCGAACCCCAGACCAAAGGCTTGTAAATACTCTTATTTTTCCAAAGAAGCTGAAGGAAAGAATGACAGAATGCGATTTTGTTAGTACTGAGGGCACATTGATTTTTTACATATACAAGAGATGAACAGTGAAAGGAAAAGAAATTAAATATATATATAGTGTCCTCCATTCACTAAAAAAAAAAAAAAAATCAGCAGCAGTTGGACTTGAATTGCTGTAGGTTTAAGTATGGGGGAAACTAAATTGGGGATGCGAGTTCCACTCAGTTGTGCTTGGTATAAGTATAAAAGTTTCCTTGTCCTTGCTACGATAATGCTACGAGTGAGATTATGTTTTGGTAACCATTAATATATTATTGCACAACCTACCTGCTGAGCTTCATTAACAGTCTTGGTAAAATGTTCCTGAGTTGTGTTCTGGTCTTGACCACGAATCTTGCCCTCGAAAACTCCCAGACCCCAAGGTGCTCTCAGCCTGGGCAGATCCTGTACCAGTGGAATACCTTATTAAACCTGTCGTTCACTTCTACTTGCCCTGCTAGATCCTAGTGTGGCTATTTGTCAGTTACTCCAGAGGAGGGTTGGATAAACTTATGTCATATAATATCATTGTAATTACCGTCCATCATACGCTATGCCATTTGCAGACATACAGTTTCTTTTCTGATTTAAATATGCTGCAAGCATGTGCCACAATACCGAACTAAAATACAACTCACAATCCATTATACCTACACTGCATTACGGCCCAGCACACCACAATAAATTCACCACATCCACCACACCATAGCAAGCCATTCAGTCGTTCAGCATAACTAACAAAAGATCTTTGGGAGTGACCGGTTGTAGTGGCCACTATCCTTCTGTCCTGGATTCCCTTCCAGATGAGCCTGGAGTTACAACACCAACAGCAGCAACAACAATAACAACAACAATGACAACTACAGAACAGACTATAAAAAACAGAGCAGTGCATTCCACAATTAATCTCTCTCTTTATCAAATAATTCTCTTTAAATATGATGATTAATAAAATGTACAATGGACAGTTCTTTATGGTTCACTGTTGGATTAGACTTGCACATTTAGGAGGCTTACGGCCAAGAAAACATCCGACGATGGCTTAAGTTGGGCTGGGAAGGGGTGTTTGGGGAAAAGGCAATGTGCATGTGAGAGAATTAGAGTCTTATGTTTGCGTGTATCAGGTGTCAATAGTTTCTTCCCCCTTATTACGATTCGCTCAGTCGACTTATGTCCATTTACATTTGGCAGCGAAAATTCTGTCGGCTGTCCTACAGTACTTCGGTCTTCATGGACCATGAAAATCAGTCTGGTGATTCTACAGCAACTGACACGGATTATTTGGCCATAGATCAGTGTCATCTGTGTCATAAGCTTCGGATTCAAGACAAATTTTCAAAGACTATAGACAGAAAAACAGTAGATACAAAACTTTAGTTGGCAACAGTACTGTACCTACTCTGTGCCAGGTGAACAGGGACATGAAAGCTTCATGAAAGTGCGTAAGGCTAAGTAGTGAGCAACCATTCAGCACCTAATGCCTACATCCTGTGTTGCATTAAAATTTCCTCTTTAACTCGTCCTTCTCTAGCGTACAACTAATTATTGCTGTCGCTTTAGATCAATAAGTAATGAAGTAACACGGGAAGCATGATTTAAACTCACCCTGGACACGAGGGAGGTCCAGTATGAGCCATCTGTCACCACAAACAGGGAGGAGCGCCTGCATGACTGTGTGGCCAACATGGCGTCCAGTGCAGCATGAAACTCTGCCACTGATTGGGTCAGGTCTGGAACAAGCATAAATTAGGAAACAAAATAAAATGATATCTCGCATAGTTCATCTGATATTTATCCCATAAATACAGTTAATGTTAATATTGTATTGTGTTAATCATTTCGTCTGTAAGGTGAAGTCAATAATTTCGATACTTGAATGATTAGTGATTAGATATGTGGTCCATTTTGGGGGAGCTCTGAGAATTTTATAGCTTTTCACTTATACTGCTTTTGTTTGTGGATCACTCTCATCGCATGTATTTAATGGGAAAGTGGGTTAGCATGATGACTAAAGTGACAACAAAAGAAAACTTCAATACAGAACAAATCACTGCCAGTAATAATGAAGTAATATTTGATAATATATGGAAATTTGCTTATGATTTTACACTGTGGCAATGTGATCCAAGATCTCCATTTTGACAGTTTAATTAAAAACCTCCTTTAGCACGTTGCTAATTATCATTTGCAATTTATAGTGCCTAAATGGCTCACTTGGTAAGCTGCTGTACTCACGCAGTTGCAAGCGCTGGTTCGAATCCTCGCACCCCCCTGGGGGTAGGGGGGTTTCAAGAATACTCCCCCAGTATCCCTGCTTGTCGTACGAGGCGACTAAAAGGGTTGATGGTGGGTTAGTGCCCCACCCCGTAAAAAGAACCAACTAAAAAAGCGAATAAAGCACCTCGGACCCGGACGGACCATACGTTGACGACTAAGGAGCGGACAAAGGACATTCTTAGGATGGGAACATGGAATGTGAGAGGAGTGAATGATGAAGTGAAAGAGAGAGAGATTGTTCAGGTGCTTGAGAATGCAAAAGTGGATATATGTGAATTGACTGAAACTAAATGGGAAGGTGAAAGGGTGAGAGAATGGGAATATGGTGTAGGTATATGTGCGGGAGTCAGTGAGAATGAGAGGGCAGGAGAGGGAGTATGTCTGATGATAAGCAAGAAGTGGAAGGAGAATATAAGAGAGTATGGAACAGTGGGTGCAAGGATTGTATGGGTGAGGATGAAAGTAGGTATACAAGCATGGGCGATTGTATGTGTGTATGCTCCAACAGAGGATCGAGTGGCAAGAGTGAAAGATGAGTTTTGGGCGAGAGTAGAAGCATGTATGGACAAGTTTGAGAGGAGCGAGAAAGTGCTGTTGATTGGAGACATGAATGGCAAAGTTGGGAATGTACAAGTGGATGGAGTGGTTGGTCAGTGGGCTGTGCCAGCTGAAGTAGATGGGAATGGTAGTGCTTTGGTGGACATCTGTGCTTGTAAGGGGTTGGCAATAGCCAACACCTACTTTTGTCATAAGATGATCCACCGGTATACATGGAGAGTAATGAGGAGGATGGATGGTGAACTTGTTGAACGAAAGGCAATGATAGACTACGTGTGTGTGGATGAGCGAATGAGAAGACAAGTGTTGGATGCAAGAGTGTGGAGAGGGTGGGGGAATGGAGTCTCGGACCATCACTTAGTGATGGCCAAGGTAAAGATGCAAAGAAAGTGGTTGAGGAGGCGAAGGGGAAGACAGGAGGAAGCAGCTCCTGTGAGAAGAGTGGAGAAATTGCAAGATAGTGAGAAAATGACAGAGTATAAGAGCATAATGGAAAAAAGATTGGGAAGGTATGAGCTAAAGCAGATGGAAGGGGTGGAAGACATATGTAAGATATTCACGGAAGAGATAGGCGCAGCGTGTGAGGCGGTTTGTGGAGTGAGGAGGAGATGCAAGGGTGTGCAAGGGACAGCATGGTGGAATGATGAGGTGAAACGAGCTGTGGAACAAAAGAAGAAGGCATATAGTGAATGGTTGGCGAGTAGAGGTAGGGGAGAAGATGAGAGAGAGAAGAGAGAGGTATATGTGAGCAGGAGAAGGGAGGTTAAGAGACTGGTGAAGGAGAGTAAGAAGAAAGTGGATGAAGAGTTTGGGAGGAATCTGAGTGTGAAATGGAGGGAGAGTAAGAAATTGTTTTGGAAGGAGGTAAAGAAAGTAAGGCAGTGTGAAAGGGGAAATAATAGGGGAGTGAAAGATAGGAATAATAGATTGTTGGTGGAGAAGAGAGAGAAATTGAGGAGATGGAAGGAGCACTTTGAGGATTTGTTGAATGTAGAGAGTGAGAGCAGTGTGAGTATAAGTGGTTGGGGAATGGCTGGGAGAAGAAGAGATGAGAGGAGGGAGGGAGAGATCAGTAGGGCGGAAGTAGTGGAAGCGATGAAGAAGATTAAGCTGGGAAAGGCCCCAGGAATTGATGGAGTGTGTGGTGAAATGCTTAGGTATGGGGGTGAGATTGTTGTGGAGTGGATATGGAAGTTGTGTAGATTGGCTTGGGAAGAGGGAAGGGTTCCAGAGGACTGGAAATCAGGTATAATTGTTCCTCTGTACAAAGGAAAAAGGGAGAGAAGTATGTGGTAACCATAGGGGTATTTGCCTTCTTAGTGTGACTGGTAAAATATATGGTAGAATACTCATTGATAGGGTTAGGCATATGACAGAGGAGCTAGTTGGAGAAGAACAAGGGGGATTTAGGAAGGGAAAAGGATGTGTAGATCAGATATTTGTTCTAAGATGTTTAGTGGAGAAGTATCTAGAGAAGGGAAGGAAAGTGTATGCTGCCTTCATGGACTTGGAGAAAGCTTATGACAGAATAGATAGGCAAGGTATGTGGAACGTATTAAGAATATATGGAGTGGAGGGGAAATTGTTGAGTGCTGTGAAGAGTATGTACGAGGGAGCTAGGGCTACGGTGCGAGTGGATGGTGAGCTGAGTGAGTTCTTTGATCTCAATGTGGGACTGAAACAGGGGTGTGTGATGTCTCCATGGCTGTTTAATATATATATGGATGGGGTTGTAAAGGAGGTGCAAGGTAGGGCAGTGGATGTGGGGCTGGCCCTAATGAATGAGGGTGAGATTTGGAAGCTTCCTGTGTTGCTGTTTGCTGATGATACAGTATTGTTGAGTGAAGATGAATGGGAGTTGCAAGGTTTGGTGAATGAATTTGGGACAGTGTGTAGGAGGAGGAAGCTGAAAGTTAATGTAAACAAAAATAAAGTTATGGTGTTTGAGAGGAATGAAGTTACAGAGTGTGCAGTGAGGTTGGATGGTGAGGATATGGAGAATGTGAGTGCATTCAAGTACTTGGGCAGTGTGATGAGTAAGGATGGAACTTTGGGGGATGAAGTACGTGAAAGGGTACAGCAGGGAAGGAAGGTTGTTGGTACACTGAAAGCAGTGATGAGAAATAGGGAGGTGAGTATGGAAGTTAAGAAGTCACTGCATGATGGTACTGTGATCCCTACCCTGACGTATGGAAGCGAGGCGTGGACCTTGCAAGAGGGGAACAAGTCAAGAGTGAAAGCAGTGGAAATGAGTTACTTGAGAGGAGCATGTGGAGTGACGTGGAGGGACAGGTTGACGAATGAAGAAGTGAAGGAACGTTGTGGGGTAGATGTGGATGTGGTTGAGAAGATTAGGAGAAATACACTGAGGTGGTTTGGACATGTGGAGAGAATGGAGAATGAAAGACTGACTAAGAGGGTGTATGTAGGTGAGGTGGAGGGAGGGAGAGGGAGGGGTAGACCGAGGATGAGGTGGAGGGATGTTGTTGAGAGGTATATGAGGGAGGGGGGGGTGAGTTGGGGGGAGGGTAGTCAAATGGTGGGTGACAGAGTGACTTGGAGGCTTTTTGTCTGCGGCCACCCTTTGCGGGATTAGGGCGTCGGGCTATAGATGGATAGATAGAATTTATATTTAGGCTTATATGCTTACCAAATGGCTCATATTCTGCACTGACTTTGGCACAGAAATTTATAGCGCCCTAACTCCATTTTACATTTAGTCTCCTGTACTATTGTCACGGCACAAAATTCTGAGGTTGTTATTATCGTGCCCTGGCAACCTACCACTCAAAAGTGTGTCTGATTTCGTGTGTAATATGAGACGCATGTGATTCGTGTATAATATGGTCGTGTATAATAATATTCGTGTATAATGTATTCGTGCATAATAATGTGATTCTGTATAATATGATACGAAATCAGACGCACTTTTGAGAGGTAGGTTGCCAGGGTACGGTAATGACAACCTCAGAGTCGTGCGCCGCGACTATAGACGATGTTATCTAACAAAGATTATAATTTTTTACTTCATGGTGACACCACAGAAATTTATAAGAAAAGAATATTATACCCAAATTTGGAAAATCTATTTAATAGGGAGATACAACTATTTCAGCCTATGTTAGACCCTCTTGATGTGGGTATAATTCTTTTATTTTAGTACTTCAAGGCACCGGGAACTCAAGACAAGTTATGAAAGTTCCTTTTTTCATATATTATCGAATTTTGGAATGTACTAAATATAACAGTAATTTCTTTCATTCCTTTATAAAGGAATTAAAGAATTTTAAGGCCCTATGAAAGGATGGAATATATCCTGAAATTCTTAAGGTGGAAAATGATGAGTTGATGAATGTGGTTTTGAAATGTGGCTTGGGATAATGGTGCAATTCCAGAAGAGTGGAAAAATGGAGTGATTATCAAAATACCAAAAAAAGGGAGATTTAAGTGTGTGTGGAAATTGGTGGGGGATAACTTTGACACCTGTAGTTGCAAAAGTCTTCTCAAAAATCTTGTTGAACAGAATAGAGCCAGTAATTGATAAAATTTTAAGAGAAGAACAAGCTGGATTTAGGGTCGAGGATGTAATGATCAGTTTATTTATTTTTTTGTAAGGCATCTAATGCAACAAGCTAATGAGATGAAAATGCCACTTAGCATGTGTTTTGTGGATTTTGAAAAGGCGTTTGATAGTATTTCACGTGGAGCTATTTTGAAAATCATGAGTTCTATGGTATTCCAGAAAAGTTTGTAAATATTATTAGAAGTCTGTATGAAGGTACTTTTTGTAAGGTAATGGTGGGTGGTTCTTTGATTGATCCATTTGAAGTTAGGTCAGGAGTGATTCATGGAGTTCTTTGGCCTTTGCTGTTTATTTTGGATATGGATTATGTTATGGCAAAGGTTGTAAGGAGGACAGTTGCAGGAATTAACTGGAAAGAAAATAAGAGGCTGATGGATTTGGACTATGCTGATGATATTGTACTGATTTGCGGAAGTATTTTCGAGATGCAGAGGGTGCTTGATTGACTGGAGGAAGGAGAAAAGTGGGATTGGTAATAAACTGTGGAAAGACTGAAATTATTAATATGAATGTGGAGAACCAAAACGATTGTGTAATTGGGAATAATGTGTTGAATAATGTAGACAATTTTAAATATCTGGGAACGATTGTATCATCTAATGGATCATTAAACAATGAAATTGAGGAAAAGATTAGACAAGCTTGGCGAGTTGTTGGAATGTTGAAATCTGTTTGGAATAATAATATGCTTTCGGTACATACTAAAGTAAAATTTACAAGCCAGTGGTTAGACCAGTTTTAATTTATGGGCATGAATCATGGTACATTACAATTGCAACAGATCAGAAAGTAGTACGATTTGGGAATAAAATACTGAGAAGGATTCTTGGGGTAAAGTGGCAAGACAGAGTTACAAATGAAAGACTAAGGGATATTACAAGAGTTGAACCAGCTGATGAATATGTGACACGGTCTCACTGGAAATGGCTGGGACACATACATAGAAAAGAAGGCAGTTTATTACATGCTGTGCCAAAGTGGACTGCTAGAGGAAGAAGAGGCAGAGGTAGGACAAGGGAGACCTCGTCGAGGACAATGAAAAGAGAAGCAGGAGAGGAATGTTTGTGGGACCTCAAGGAGATGGCAGGAGATAAGTATAGGTTGAGAGAGTTCATCGAGGCCCTATGCATCCAGTGGGATGCTACAGGAAATGATTGATTCATTGATTGAAGTATAACTAATTACAAACAAACATCATACCACAGCATCGGGGCAGGCAGGCGTGGACTGTGAGGCAGGACAGAACCAGGCTAAACCACAGTCGTCCCACAGCACTAGACATCACCACTACACCACCACCACCATGTTGTTGCCTACGGTACAACTGCAGCAGGAAATGTTTGTTAAGGTATACATACCTACAATATACCCTTTTAAATTTTTCTTGGCCTAAAATTGCTGTCTGTCAACCTGCAATAGTGAGTAACAACAATAGATTAACACTAGAATGATGCTAATCACTGATGCACATTATAATAATCCTTGCAACCGTAGATAACTGAAGTAAATAATGTGTGCCTAGTTGCATCTTGAAAGTAACAGCTGAACCAGTACTTTGCACTTTGGCATATTTGCCATCCATCCCTTCATAGAGTACATGTTCCATTTTTTCAAGGAACACAGTATCTAGAATTTGATTTCATTTCCTAGGAGAACGACGGTTGCATTGGCTGGCACATTCATCTCACAACTAGAAGAACCCGAGTTGAGTTTTTCCCATTTTCCATTTTAACACAACAATATAAACAGGGACCTGGATGTAAATTTGACTGCTACGGGTCCTTGTCCTTTTCTATGGGAAGATTGAGACCCAGCAAAACCTTAACCCTCCCAGGCACGATGACGTGTATCGCATTATTTGTGGTTTGGCACATAAATGCACATTGACGCAAATCGCATGAAAAAGCAGAAAAAAAATGCCGTCAAAAGAAAAGTTTTCAGCCTATTTGTGTCAAATTTGGATGCGTTCTAGCAGGCACATCCCTCTTCTGAGATAAACACTGTAGAGCCTCCTCGGAGCCTCCCCGTAGTGAGAAACCTCAGTACCTCTGAAGGTTGTAAGGCCATGTCGTGTGTGCTGTCCCTTTAAATCACACTAATTCTCCCCCTCCCACCCAAGTCAAAGCCTCTATGGACTGACCGTGATAATATATTATTTCTGAGCATAATTTGAAGTGATTTTGTCGATGGAACATAGATATATATCTTGTGAAGAAATGGTGCCCGTTATCAGTCATTAGGCCTAGGGGCAAGACACGTGTTCACTGTAGGGGGGTTTTGCCACTCTGCCTTTCCTGGGCCCTATGTTTTGACTACACATACATATATAGAAAAGCCAGTGACTAAACTGTATACAGTGGTGTGTGAAAGCTATAGTGGCTTGCTTTGTGATATATTGGAATTAGCATCCATTACAGATGCCATAGCCATAGTGTGGAGTAGGGCAGGCGTTACCTGTACTCCATAGTCGGGAAGTGATTATTAGAGGTGTTTAGGAATGGTTAATTTGATTGTGATACTGTATATGTGTATAAATTTGTGTGAAATATAAGGTCAACATGCTGCGAGTGCTCGTGGAGTGTGATGTGTGCCAATATAGCGGTGCATCGTAAATCTCGAGGCGAAAGTGCTGCATCATCGTCACGTTGTACCGTAGTAAGGAATGTAAATAACTGCGGGGGTAGGGGTGGAATCATTGTGGTAGTCATGTATTTGCATATGATTTAGTGTAAAGTGTGAGTGAATCAAGTTGCGGGTGTTTGTATAGCGATAATTTTAGGGTGCATAGCGTATGTTAGTGATACATTAGCACCAGGTGTCGGGGGACATAAGGACGCCTAGGAACCATGGACATCATTGAATAGGTACTGTAACTTGCTGAGACATTTAGTGAGAAGTTATACTTTATGTACAATGAACGTGAAATGTGCAGCGAGTGTTTGTTGTGAGATACTGTGGGTGCGTGGCATAGGTTAGCAATACATTAGCGGCAGGTGTGCGGGGATGTAAGGACGCTAGGCAACGACGGACGTCATTGAACAGGTACTCTAATTTGCTAAGACATTTAGTGAGAAGTTATACTTTATGTACAATGAATGTGAAATGTGCAGCGAGTGTCCATGAAGGAATTCTGTGGGTGCATAGCGTAGGTTAGCGATACCTTAGCGGCAGGTGTACAGGGACGTAAGGACACCTAGCAACCACATGCGTCATTGAACAGGTACTGTAACTTGCTAAGACATGTAGTGAGAAGTTATACTTCATTTACAATGAAGGTGAAATGTGCAGTGAGTGTTCGTGAAGGAATTCTGTGGGTGCATAGCGTAGGTTAGTGATACCTTAGCGGCAGGTGTGCGGGGACGTAAGGATGCCTAGGAACCACGGATGTCATTGAACAGGTACTGTAACTTGCTAAGACATTTACTGAGAAGTTATACTTTATGTACAATGAACTTGAAATATGCAGCGAGTGTCGGTGAAGGAATTTCGTGGGTGCGTAGCGTAGGATAGTGATACCTTAGCAGCAGGTGTGCGGGGACATAAGGAGGTGTATGTAGAAGGACTGCAGGGCCTTGATAACAGGCTGTGAAGCCTATGCCCAGAGTCGAACACATAAAAAAAAAACACGTGCGTCATTGAACAGGTACTGTAACGTGCTAGGACATTTGTTGATTATCTATGATTTATATGAAATGTTTGTGATATATGTCACGAGTGTTCATTGTGGGATATTGTAAGTGCATAGCATAGGTTAATGATACCTTAGTATCAGGTGTGTGGGGACATAAGGAAGCCTAGCAACCACGTGAGTCATTGAACAGGTATTGTAACGTGCTAAGACATTTGTTGATTATTCATGATTTATATATAATGTTTGTGATATGTGTCACGAGTGTTCATTGTGGGATATTGTTGGTGCATAGCGTATGTCAGCGATACCTTAGCGGCAGGTGTGCAGGTGATGTAAGGATGCCAGGCAATGACGGACATCAGTGGACAGGTACTGTACCTTGATAAGACATTTGTTGATTATTTATGATTTATATAAAATGTTTGTGGTATGTGTCACGAGTGTTCGTTGTGGGATGCGGGTGTGTAGCGTATGTCAGGGCCTCCTTAGCGGCAGGTGTGCAGATGACGTACGGATGCCCGGCAATGACGGACGTCAGTGGACAGGTACTGTACCTTGCTAAGACAATTGCTGATTATTTATGATTTACAATAAAATGTTAGTGATATGTGTCACGACTACTCATCGAGTGATGCTATCATATGTTGGGGGAACCTTGGGGGAAGGGGGAAAAATAGAAATATATATATATATATATATATATATATATATATATATATATATATATATATATATATATATGTGTGTGTGTGTGTGTGTGTGTGTGTCACACACCCACCAATGACAGTGGACAGGTATTACACCGTGCAGACACTGAAAAGTTATCGTTTATGTGAACTGTTTGTAAATGGTGCAGCGATTGGCCATATGGACAGATATAACATAACTTGCATAGTGCTACTCTCAATGGAAGGTGTTGCTTGACAGTGAAAAATATTTTTTATTCTTCAGCTGAGAACCTAAACAGCTCATACTGGACTTTCTGTGTGTCAGTGCTTGCCACAGTGGAGAAGAAGGGTTTGTCTTCTCAGGAGTGGCAGAAGGTTCTCTCCAAGGAGGAGACCAAGAGTGAGGAGGAGCAGCTAAGCGATGCTTCAAGTGAGGAAGACTGGGACGATGTCCAACGCCATTTCCATCAGGAGGCTTTGCCCCGACCCCTACCACGACGGGAGCAGACACCATCACCACCAGTGTGGGGACGATCAGCCCAACCATTGTCTTCACTTGGACAACAAGCATAGCCTTTGCTCAGACCTCTTGCTCCAGCAGCCATCACGGTTTCTCCACCTCTACCCTCCAGTTCCCCCTTGGCCGAGCTCATGTCACCAGTAGCAGGGCCTAGTTACGTGACACTGGTACCTGCACATGGTGCAGTGTCTGTGGAACAACTGGTGCAGGATGCGACTGTGTCGTAATTCCCTGCCCGGTCAATAAGAGCGCTGTTTCTGACAGCATTCATCTCCTCCCCCCCTCGTTTTGCAGCAGCAAGAGGCAGCCTCGTCATCATCATCATAGGAGCCATCACCACCTCGATGTGGCTGACGTGGTCCACGGCCCGGATATGGAGGGGCAGCCAAGGGGTGGCCGAGGAGGCAGAAGGGTGTCAGTAGGCCGACCCACTGCCACCACTGCGGGAGGTGTTGCCACAGAGGATCCAGGGTGGAGCAGTGGGCCATTCACACCAGCTAATGGGCCCTTCACAGGATCCACAGGAATGAGTGTGGATCCGCCAACAACACCTCTCCAGTTCTTCCTGCTGTTCTTCACCAGGGAGTTGTTGACGTAATTCACCCGTGAGACCAACAGCTACACGTCATTCCTGGGGACTGTGTTGGATGCATGGTTCATCTGTAGTGACGAGAAGATGGCCAAGTTCCTGTGGCTCTACTTCCTCATGGGGGTGGTGAATATGCCAACCATCAGGCATTACTGAAGGAGATCCCATCTCCATAACTACCCCTTTTTCCAGCAAGTGATGAGTGGGAGGCATTTCAGGGCCATCCTGAAACACTTCCACACCTTCAACTCACTCGCTATACCCCAGGACAATCGCGACAGGATCATCAGGGTTTGCACGGACATGGAATACCTCCTTCAGTGGTTCCAGGACACCTGCTTACCAGAGGAGCACCTCAGCCTGGACGAGGGCTTGCTGGTGTGGAAGGGGCGCCTCAGCTTAGGGCTTGCTGGTGTGGAAGGGGCGCCTCAGGTTTCGTGTCTGCAACCCCATGAAGCCCTCGAAGTACTCCATCAAGTTTTATATCCTGGCTGAGGCTTTCTCAGGTCGCATCTGGAACTTCGAGGTGTATACGGGGCAGAAGAAGGTGATGGAGACCACTGTTTGGAGCCACGTAGAACCGCTGAAGGATCAGGGATACAAAGTTTACATGGACAATTATTATAACTCTGTATCCCTGTGTGAACACCTCTTCAGTGCAGGGACCTATGTGTGTGGGACCCTACACCTGGGAAGAGGAGCACCAAAGTGGCTGCAGGACATCGTCAGGACCAAGAACTTGCCAGAGGGGGGCATGGCAGCGATGCAGAAGGACATCGTGATGGTGTTGCTGCAGAAGGACAAGTGTATTGTCAACATGGTCTCCACCTTCCACAGCACAAGCACCGTCCAGAAGCAGGTTCGAGGGAAGACCAGGTGTCCTGATGGGAGGACAACCTATGTCCAGAAGACAGTGGACAAGTCCGTCATAGTGGAGGACTACAGTCGACCCATGGGTGGGATGGACCACTTCGACCAGTTGGTCCAGTGTTACCCCATCCAGCGGCGGACCGTGAAATTGACCAAGAAGATCACCTTTTATTTCATCGAGATGGCCATCTTCAATGCGTTCGCCCTGTACAAGAAGTGCTTGCACGGGTCAGTTAGTTTGCTGGAATTTGTGGAGGAGATAGTTGACAAGCTCCTCCACTTTGCTGAAGCAGAGTGGCCCGCATCAGGGCACGTCATCGACCATGCCCCTGACCTTCCAACCCGATGGCCAGCAGGATCTCCTGCACTTGTGGCACCTGCAGCAGCACAAGCACAGGTGCCATCACCACTGTCTCCTGGGCCAGCACCATCTCCTGGACCAGCACCAGCACAGGTGTCAACACCACCATCTCCAGGAGGAGGACCAGCACAGGAGCCAACACCACCATCACCTGCAGGACCAGCACGGGTGCCGAGATGACCATCTGCAGCAGTTCCTGGTCCATCGGGAGAACATGCTGCTGCTGCCATGCCCGGCCCTACAGCTGCATCTCCAGGAAGACAGGACTGGGAAAGACCAGGAGAACATCCAACCAAGCATCAGAGAGTCATCAACGACAGAGTGCAGTTGGATCACACATTGGGACATGGACAGGAGAGGATCCCCAACCAGAGGAGACTCTGTTGCATCCTGTGTGCCCTGGCGAAGATAAGGAGGGACACAAGTCTCATGTGTCCTGTTTGTGATATGCCGCTTTGCATGGGTGATTGCTTCGAATGGTACAATACCAAGCGAAGTATTCCCTAGTGGAGCGTACACACACACACACACACACACACACACACACACACACACACACACACACACACTATACATAACTCCTCATCTTCAAATCCCACAAGGTCCTTCAGGCAGCTCAACACCACTGGAGGAAGTAAGTTCTCCGAATTTTGTTGATATGTATACTGATCTATTACCAATACCCCTATATTTTTCACACAAATAACCATTTTCATCTACATATTACACATATGACGGAAAGTACAGCTTCATTTGCAGTAACTAGAAAAAAGTAGTGTTCATGTCTAGTAGGTTATAACACTACAAAAACAACCCTAGGAGATTTTACAGTCTTTATATAAAAAAAAAAGTAAAAAAAGAAAAAAGGCTTTTGGAGCATAGTCTTCAGGCAAAGGAGGGGAAGACAGTGTTTTTTTTTTTTTTTTTGCTTGTGGTAAAACTAGGTAGCGATTGGAGGAGTAATCTAGCGATGTAGTCCTATTACTCGAAAACTATTGGACGCATCGACTTCCTGTAAGAACCATGATGAAGATCAGTGCATTGTACGTATGTTCACGAGCCAAATAAAAGCCTTTGGGAGCATATTTTGTAGGAAAAGGCTGGGGAACAGAGTGTAATTATTTCTCGCTTGTGGTTAAGGTAACCAGCACTCGGAGGAGTAATCTCACTCTGTCAGCCAATTACTCGAAAGCTATTGGACGTATCGATTTCGTGTAAGAACCATGATAAAGGGCAGCAAATTCTACGTATGTTCATTACCAAAGTATAAGCTTTTGGGAGCTTATTTTTTAGGAAAAGGCGGGGGAACAGAGTGTTTTTCTCTCTTGCTGTAAAAATAGCAAGTGCTCGGAGGAGTAATCTCACTTTGTCGGCCAATTACTCGAAAACTATTGGACATATCAATTTCCTATAAGAACCATGATAAAGAGCAGTAAATTCTACGTATGTACAGGACATAACAATGTAATATCTCTGATAAAAAGTCGTTGTTTTGGAGGCGGGAATGTAGCGTTTGCTGTGTGCACATGACGAAAGTGATGCACGGCTGTGAGTTCCTAATCGATCTTTGCGATTTACTCGGAAACACTGAGGCCTCTTAAAAAACAGTGGGTACCATGAGAAAGCTCATGAAATTCTACAAAATATTATGAAATGAAAACATATGGTGTGCGAGAAAAGTTTTGCCGTAGAGCTCCCTGTACAAAAATCAGTTTAAAAAAAATGGCTTTCAGTTTTTGGCTATTTCCTCAAAAACTACAAATCGTACACAACCGGATATTTTTCATTAGAAAGCTGATGAAAATCTCTATTAAAACTTCTAATAACATTTTCCTGTATGATGGAAAGCTTTTGAATGGTGATGTTGGGAAGTGAGATTGATGTTGCAAAATGCTTATTCAGGGCTACCTAATGTAATTTTATTCGTTTTTTTTTTTTTTTTTAATGCTTATCAGCTAGAACAAACATCGGGGAATAAGATGATTTAGGTTTAGTGGCAGTATATTGAGGTTTGGGTGGCGAAAATAAGGCAAGAATACGTGTTTTAGCAGCGTGCGGGCAGGCTGGGCGGACGACCAGTCGAGTAAAATTGTGTGCCGTGCAATAAACTGAAACTTTTGTGTGTGCGAGAGGGTTAATGAGCCCCATCGATAGGTGTAAGCATTGTCCTCATATCATCTGACATGTAGTATCACCTGATTTTAGTCTTTACATTCAAAGAACACATCATCCAGAAGATTATAGGGGCATTTGCTGATGGTGAAGGTAACAAAGGTGTATGGAAGAAAAGGAGGAAAAATATAATCTTTCTGTATTTTTCAGTATTTAATTCATCTTCAGTTAAAAAATCCGTGGTTGATTTTAAGTAACCGAAATATAAACATGGAATACTACGCATGTGGTGGTAGATGAAGGCGCTCGTCATCCACTCACTTGACATAGTACTATCTTTAGGTGACTCTACATTAAGTGACAAACCTAATGGCTTCCTGTAACAAGGAAACCATTTATAACACTGGGTGGTAACCATATACATAGTCACTATAAACAAATAACGAGGTGATGTGGAATCTACATTGGTATAGCCTTGTTCACTGCATGGAGATGCAAATGAGGCATCCATCCAGGAACCAAACCTCTACTCTCTCACTACAACCTACCCCCTCCCTCCAAACTACCCCATCATCCCCTGTCCCACTGCACCCTTTCCTCCTTCCCTCTGTCCTCTATAGGGTGATTCAATATTTGTTTGTGCAAAGTCATCGCTGTTACTTTGGAATTCCCACCTCGGAATGAGATGGAATCAGCTACTTTGTGTGATCTTCATGGGAGGAAGCAAAGTCCACTTCCTCCTTCTACTGGTTCAGGGGATACGCCTCTTTACCAGCTAGTATCAGTTGGGGAGGAAGTGGGAGGTACGAGAGGTGGAGGGTAGGACAAGTGAGAAAGAGGATGGTAGACAAAGAATGTAGGCTATGATCGGTATTTGCTTTGTAAAGTGGAGATCATATTCACGTAATCAACTTTCTTTCTCTCAGAGTGATGGTTAAAATACAGAATATGAGTGGTATTGCCACATCAGTCAAACCAACTGAGTTTCAGGTAAAGTCTGACAGCACAGAAACACGTGATTTCGCAGACTAAGAACCAGATGTTTCAAGGTGGCTTAATGTGTGAATAAAGCTAGAATCAAGATCACAACCTTATGACCTTACCGTGTCCTATTGCTCCAGTAAGGCCTGTGGACTCTCCCAAGAAGCAGCGGCTGTGACACTTTGAAGCTGTTGCTTGGGAGACCCTCAGGCAGTACTTCTTTGATTTTCTTTGGAGTGATTATTGCTTCCATGGCCTAGAGCCATCTGACTTTGCACTGCGCATTACGGAGGTTATTCCTTCGGTCATGGATGCATACGTTCCTTTCTCATATCCTGTGACTGATGAAAAAATAAATATATAAAACTTGGCTTAATTACGTTTGTTCTAATGATGGCCACAACAAGGAGAAGGCCTACAAAAGTACCGAAGCCAACCCACCTGTGAATCTTATCTCATCTATGCTTCTGTCCATTATCGTGCCAAGTCAGTTCTTCACTCTGCTGAAAATTGTTTCATTCGTACTAAATGCTCTGAACTCTCCAACTCAAATTCTTCCTGTTGCTTCTGGCACCTTGCCAAAAGCTTTTCTAACAATTATACCTCATCATCCTTCCCTCCTTTTCTCCACTCTGATGGCTCTGTAGCTGTTTCTTCTACTGATAAAGCAGAACTCATCACTCGGACTTTCTCCTCCAGTTCCACCTTAGAGAATTCCTGTGCTGTCTCTCCATACCTTCTCCTTCTACTTCATGGCTGACATTTCAACTTCTTCAACTGATGTATATTCTGTGATCACTGGCCTCAGTACAAACAAGTCATATTGTATGGGCCTGATGAGGTCCCTCCTGTTGCCCTCAAGAACTGTGCTACTGTGCTTACACCTTGCCTAGATAAACTCTTTTGCTCTCGTATGTCAACTTGTACCTTCCCTTTCTTGCTGGAAGTTTGCTTTGATTCAGTGTGTCACAAAGAAGGGTGACCATTCCCAGCCCTATAACTATTGCCCAATAGCTTTAACATCCTGTATTTCAAAAGGATTTGAGTCTGTTCTTAGCAAAAATAAATAAATAAATATATAAAGCACATTTCCTATCACAACCTAGCTCTCAGATCGTCAGTATGAGTTCTGCCAAGGACACTCCACTGGCTATCTTCTCACCGATCTTTCAGATTTCTGGTCATCCTTCTTTCGGGACTTTGGCAAAAGATTTCCCATTGCACCTGTTGTATACTGCCACCATTCTTCTCCTAGAGCTATCGGTAGTGATGTTCCTCAGGGCTCTGTCCTATCACCAACTGTTTTCCTTATATTCATCAATGACCTTCTGATCTGTTCATCTAACCCTATCCACCGATACGCTGATGACCCCGCCCTTCACCTTTCCATTCGCCATCCACAGCATCCATCTCAGCAGTTACTTCAGTAAACAAGGGATGAGGCTATGGCATACCTAATGTCATGGCTTGGTTCATATCTCTGACTGGAGTAAAAGTAATCATGTTTTTAATGCATCAAAAACTCTGTTCATTTAACATTCAAACCGACAAAATCTTCCCCAGGAGTATTCTCTGATTTTCAGCAATTTCCATCTCACTCCTGCATCATCTTTAAACATACTTGGGGTTTCATTCTCTCGGGATTCATCTTGGAAACATCATTTTACCTCACATAATATCTGCTTCCAAAAGATTAGGCGTGGTAAGCCGACCCTGTGCCTTCTTTACCCCTGCACAGTTGTTGACTTTATATACGGGTTTTATTAGCCCCTGTGTGGAGTACAACTATCACGTGTGGGGAGGCTTCCCATATACAGCTCTTCCCAACAAAGTGGAGTCAGAGGCTTTTAGTCTCATTAACTCCCCTCCTCTTACTGGCTTCCTTAAACCTCAGTCTCTTTAGACACTGATGCATCTTTATCTCTTTTCTGTCGCTACTTCAGTGGTCACTGCTCCTCTCTCTGCTTGCATCCCTCCACCATTACGGCGGGCATGTAGCACCCATCTAGCAACAAACTCTCATTCCTTTTCTGTCCAACTCTCAAACGCAAGAGTTAACCAATACTCTCAGGCTCTCATGTATGCAACTGGCCAACTCTGGAACTGTCTCCCTCTGTCTGTATTTCCTACCTTTGGTCTCCAGTCTTTCAAATGCAGTGTGTCCAGGCATCTCGAAGTGAACAGATCTTGAATTTGGCTCTCTGCTATCTTGTTCTTGTTTTTTTCTTGACGTGGACAGTCTTGTGGGCCCCTGACCTTTGGTTCCTTCTTTCTTGCATTAAAAAGAATCTAGTTGCTTATGGCATCCAGAATTACCTACTATTGTCCGTAGTACATAATGATTTACCAATTTCTAGCATAATTAAGTTATTGTGTGTGTGTGTGTGTGTGTGTGTGTGTGTGTGTGTGTATCAATGCTGGGCACCGCAATTGAAGATTCACTTTCGCAACACAAATCTGCAAACTCAAAAAACTGCCATTCGCAACTGCAAATCCGCAAAATTCTTGAAATTAGCAGTTCTGCAAATGTAAAATCTAAAACGCAAACAATTTTTATCCCTTTCATTACCCCGGCATCAGCTTCATTTTATTCCGTATACCATCATAGGACCATTACCCGTCCCCACCCCAGAGGGGCCTGGGAATGGATATTGTTTTCACTCGGTTTTTCTCTCTGTATGTCTGTCTGTCTGTCTGTTAAGAACTTTACACAAAATCTACTGGTGCCATTTTGACTAAATTACAGGGAAATGGACTATGACCTTGTGATCACCTGATAAAATTTTGGGCCAAATTGGGCCAAGGCCCAGGCTGTAGGCCAAAATAATGAAACTTTTTTTTTTCCCATAACTCCTTTCAAATTTGTCATATCGACATGAAACGAAAACCTAAAGATGCATCTTTCAAATTTGCGTCCTACAACATTCCTCATTACATTAGGGGGGTCACCCCTCAGTTAGGGGTAGGAGGGTCAATGTTAGGTAGGTTGGGCCTAGAATTTCAAATGGGCATAAAGTCGTCAGTTATCATCCAATTTACTCTAAATTTGATAAGTGACATCTTTGACTAGATATCCTGTTGTGTTTATGCGTCAGTACTAAAATGACTACCGGGGACGGGTTTACTGCGCCTTAGCACCGCTTTTTGTATTAAGTTTAGGATGATATTTTTCATAATCAAGGGGTTAAAAATCATCTCTAGTTACTCATCCACTACAGTTAAATATTTACTCTATTCTGACTAACAATTGGTGACTTTATGAAGCCTGGAAATTGTCTAATGAATGGGATGTATAAAAGTATAGTTATAGTGAAACTAAAACATATATTTCAGTTATTATTATTAGTATATTTGACTGTTTTTACTACGAAACAAGAGTAAATCCTTCACTATTGTATATAAATGAATCAAATTATTACACTTCACAGCTCACACTTGACAAGTTGACACACAACTCTATCTCTGTTCCTCGGCTCTAACCTTCCCAGTCCTCACTCCTTAGTCACAGTCAGATTCCCCCAGCAAAGGAGACAACTCCAACATTTGGTATATCCATCTATCTGTCTATCTATCTATCTATATTAATACCGTATGAGAAAAGGTGGTTGTCTGGTAAGGCAAGTGATAAACTTGTGTTTAGTTTCAGTTCGTGTGTTTCTAGCTGAATATGTAATTTAACTACCTAATGATTTTTGTTGAGATTGAAGTAATGGAACTGGTAATGCTACAAGTCTGACAAATTTGAAATTTAGACTAAAGGTCATATTCTAGGTGGGCTGGAAGGCTTCATAGCACATCTTTGTACTTTCCATTTTGTTATTGATTTCTATGCTAAACAAGTCTTTCAAGTATCGATGTAATTTACATCAGTAGCATACATTATAACATCTAAGCTGACTCCGTTCCTTCTTTACCTCTGCACAATTGTTGACTCTATACACGGGTTTTATCTGCCCCTGTGTGGAGTACAACTCTCATGTGTGGGGAGGTTCCCCACATACAGCTCTTCTCAGTAGGGTGGAGTCAAAGGCTTTTTGTCTCATTAACTCTGCTCCTCTTACTGACTCCCTACAACCTCTGTGTCTTCACCACACTGTTGCATCTTTATCTCTTTTCTGTCGCTACTTCAGTGGTCACTGTTCCTCTGAACTGTCTGCATGCATTCCTCCACCTCTCTGATGGGCGCATAGCACCCGTCTAGCAGCAAACTCTCGTCCCTTTTCTGTCCAACTCTCTAATGCAAGAGTTAACCATTACTCCCAGTCCTTCATTTATGCAACAGGTCAACTCTGGAACTGTCTCCCTCTGTATATCCTTCTTCCTATGATCTCCAGTATTTCAAACACAGTATGTCCAGGCATCTCGAAATGAACGGATCTTAAATTTGGCTCTCTCTTGTATTTTGTTTTTCTTTTGGAGGGAACAGTTTTTGTGGGCTTGTGGCCTTTGGTTCCTTCTTCTTTGCATAAAAGAAAAAATCTAAGAATCTGGAAATAAATTGATCTTGATTTAGACTTTATATTTTTCTTTATTTATTGGGGGGGATATCTTTGTTGGCTTTTATCCTTAGATTCTTATTTCTTATCCTCCCCCAGAAAGCATATACAGTATATCATTAACCCGAGGCATCCCATCAACGTATGAGTACGTTGCAACATTTTGCATTTGCCAGTCCCGTCGACATACTGGTACATCGCACAATTGCAAGGTGCATAATTTGCACAATTTTCAAAATTTGCGCCTGATTTTTGGTACATAGGGTCGTTCAACCTTCCTCTACCTGCCACCAGGCGGGGACACTCGGCAACCCAGCGTGACCCGCGCTCACCTTCGGCTCGGTCACTCACCTGTTAGCAATGGTCCTGCTCAGACATGGCGCATAAAGGTCTCTCAGAGGAGGAAATCCAAGTCGCCTTTACAGGCGACAGTGATTCCCCACTGGATGACGAGGTTGTGGACAAGGATTATGTCCAACCAGAGGAGGTAGAAAGCAGCACCAGTGATGAGGAAGTCCCGTCCCCCAGGAAGCAGCGCTACGTGACTTATCGTGCTGCTAGAGAGGGCCAGTCTGCACAAAAACAACGTGCAACATCCTCTCGGCAGCCCCAACATGATGTGGAGCCGGATTTCGAGGACGAGGAGGAGGACGGAGCCGTGGGACATGCTGCCACGTGGTACGGCTGAGAAATTATCACCCATCGTGGCCCCGAGCGCACACCACGTCGTACGAGCAGGTATGGGCCTAGTCTTTTGTTTGGGGAGGTCGGAAGTGGCGTGGAGGGAGTGGGGAGTGAAAGGGAAAGTGCAGGGAGGAGTACTGAAAGTGAGAGTGGCGGGAGTGAGTCATCGCTCTCCCGTGGAGGTGTGAGGCGGTGGGAAGTATCACGTGGGTGAGTGAGGGTGCGTGCTGAATCACGTGGGATTGTGATGGAGGGGGAAGGTGGGGAGGAACAACTCCCCAGCACGTCTTATGCTCCCGAATATACCCAGACACGTGGGTGAGTGAGGGTGCTTCTTGAATCATGTGGTGTTGTCATGGAGGGGGAAGGTGGGGAGGAACCACTCCCCAGCATGTCTTATGCTCCCCAGTATTCATAGACTTCATCCCCACAGCCCCCTAATGTTCCACAAGGCCGTAAGGGTAAGGGAAAGGGAAAGGATAAAGTCTGAGGGAAGAGGAGTGCGAGTGGGGAAGCCCTCCGCACTCCTTCTCCCCAACCTCCCCCACCAGAATTTCCTCCCCATCCAGACGAAGGCGAAGATGGGGACGATGGGGATGAAGGTTTTGTAAGTTGGAATTGCGAGGATGGGATTGATTTTTCTCCCATCATTCACCCCTTCACTAAGCAGGAGCGTGCTGGCTGTACTGCTCCTGGTATTCATCCAAATTCCACCAGGCTGGATTTTTTCCACATTTTTTTCAATAAGACTTTTGTGGAGGAAATAGTGGACCAGAGAAACCGTTTCGCTAGCAGCCAGCAGCGTGAGAGTGAAAGACTGGGCACAAGGAGCAGATATTCTATCAAATAAGATTACCCAGCCTCCCTTTCAGAAATGTTTTTATTTTTTGCCCTGGTACTTTTGATGGGTATTGTACGAAAGAACAGAATTCCGGCATACTGGAGAAGGGATCCTGTTATGCTGACACCAATATTTGGCCAAGTCATGAGCCGTAATCGCTTTCAGCAGATTCTAAGTCGCCTCCACTTGTACGATGCTGATGATCCTGCAAATGTGAATGACACAGATAAGATGAGGCGAATTAGGTTGGTCTTTGATCACCTGAGGCAAACATTTCATTCCTCATTTTATCCCTATAGAGACCTCATCATAGACGAGAGTCTCGTGTTGTGGTTCAAGATCTTTGTTATGTGTGACTGTAGGACTGGTTATGTGCAAGACATAGTCTTGTACGCAGGTGCACAGACAGACATAATAGATGATAGAAGTATTGGACTGTCTGGAGCAATGGTAAAGACAATGATAGACTACCTTCATCGTGGTCACGTCCTTTACCTGGACAACTGATACACTAGCCCTCTTCTCGCTTGTTATCTACACAGGCATGACACGGGAATCTGTGGTACCGTCAAGGTGAACCAGTGTCACATGGTCAAGGTGGGTCTCAAACTTGACAGAAATGAGGTTGTTTTCTTCCAAGCCAACAATATACTTGCAACAGTGTGGAACCACAATCGAGAAGTCAGCCTCTTGTCCACAGTTCACTGTCCCTTGATGCACCGTACAGAGTCTGTGGATTACTGGAGCGAGAACAGGCGCCACATATGGAATCCTGAGTGTGTCCTCAATTACAACATGAACATGCACATGGTGGACCAGTCAGACTCCATGATATCCACAGTCGAGTGTGCCAGGACTACGATGAAGTGGTACAAGAAGCTCTTCTTTCACTTTATAGATATAACTGTCCTGAATTGCCACCACCTGTACGCCATGACAACAGCAGTTCAGGAAACCTTTGAAGGGTTTGTGAGGGAGCTAACACGAGAGATTTTTGCCTGGTATGCGGTTGAAAGGCCCCAACACTGCACACGCACTGCCCCTACTGCTCAAACTCCCTTGAGAATATCCGCCCGCCATTTCCCCACTCCTGTACCTCCCCAGCCTAATAGACCTAGGCCCCAACGCAAGTGTCACGTGTGTAGTAATTCCTGGGTGAGACCCACCACTCAGAGAGAAGACACCCGCTATGAGTGCGTAGAGTGTGACGTGGGTCTCTTCATTCACCCTTGTTTTAGTGAGTATCACACCTTGATGCACTTCTGATATGGTGTGAATGCGATATGACGCTGATACTCAGAAATAAATGCGACAAACAGATGCTCAGTGTAATTATAAGGCCCGTAGATCTGTAAATAGTAGTAAGTGGAAACGGGTGTAATATAAGTGGAAAATTATTATGTAAGTGTATAAATATGATCTAAGTGGAAACATACCTAGCGAGGGTATTTTGATGTGATATTCGGACGCTCAGTGGAATAAATATGGTCCGTAAATATGTAAATATTAGTATGAAAAATGCAAACGGGTGTAATATTAGCTGTAATTTTTGTAAGTGCTGAAATTTATTCTAAGTCAAAATATAAGTGCGATTTTCTGACGCTCAATGGAATAAATAAGGCCCGTATATATGTAAATAGGAGTATACAAGTGGAAACGGGTGTAATATAAGTGGGAAATTAGTATGTAAGTGTATGAGTAGTATCTTAGTCAAAACATTCATTGCGAGGGTATTTTGGTGCAATATTCTGACGCTCAGTTGAATAAATAAGGCCTGTAAATATATATTGTGCAGTATTGGGTGTAAACGGGTGTAATGTAAGTGGGGAAGTATATTTGGAACTGAAGAAATAAAGTAGAAGTTGAAACACGAGTGGTAGAGATTGTGCTTGCTACGTGAATATGTGCTAGCATTTCGCTAAATGCCCTCGTAATGAATGTAAATACTTGAAAACATTTACAGTGGTAGAGGAAAGGTTCATTGTAAAGAAAACAATACTATGAAAGTGATAAAACAATATGGTATGTTGAAATACGAGTCATAGCAAGTGCGCTGAGTAAGCAGATGTGCGCTATAGTTGTGCTACATGTCATCGTAATGAATGAAAACAACTGAAAACATTTACAAACAGTACAAAATGGTAAAATGGCATTGAAACAGTTGTATACAAGTAGAAAAAATGATATGTTGACGGAAACAAGAAACTTAACACATAGCATGTTACCACTCTGACCCAACTCGCTATGCTTGCGCGAAGGTACAATGCTTATTTTTCATATATATGTCAATGAAAACCATTATATTGTTATTCTTATTGTTTATTAGTTCAAATTCAATAAATGTAGATGTGTTGTTTGTGTTTTCTCCCAAAATTACCTGCCATAGAAAACGTGAGCGACTTACACGTCAATGATACAGTACGATACCTGGCACGGGGGACCTCACCTGTTCCGACCAATTATGGACCACGGTAAGCCCTTTCTTGGTGATTTTCCTTTGTTTCTCAACAAAAGCGGAAGTTTTAGCCAAAAAAAAATTTTCCATAATAGCTCGGGATTGGGGGGTGTCGGAGGTGCGAAATAGCTTGGGACGTGATGGGTTAAGACAATGTAGTGAGGAACCCTCTAATGTAAAGTAGAATATGACTTGCAATGACGGTGATATGTTTTACTATTTAATCACGAGTATGAACGTTGCCCCTTCTTCGCTTATACCCATTTTCATTCCTTTCCTGAGAGCTTGGTATGAAGCCAGATAATATCTAAAATAGATGAATCTGATATTCAGCCGTTCTCTCTCTCTCTCTCCCCTTGAAGGAATTTCAAAATTATC
The DNA here is from genome assembly GCF_032717465.1 of Coenobita brevimanus. NCBI lineage: Eukaryota > Metazoa > Arthropoda > Malacostraca > Decapoda > Coenobitidae > Coenobita > Coenobita brevimanus. The sequence continues at coordinate 37,147,580 of NC_136999.1, read as the reverse complement.
TCAAAATGTACGATAAGGAAAAACGCTTTTGTTCATTGTGCCTATGGTGAATTTATTGAAATATTACACTATTCAACATACATATGACAACAGTGCGGAACTGGCGCCCAGCGCCAGTAAGCCGGCAACTCAGCCAGTCACCGCCTTTTGCTCTGTCACATAGATGTTTGCAGGCATATTTGTGTTTGCGGAAGTGCTTCCGCAAGTGCAAAACCGCAAATTTGCATAGACTTTCTCGAGATGCAAATCTGCAAACACAATCACACTTCCGCAACTGCAGAATTTGCTTTTTGCAGAAGTGACTGCGGAAGTGCCCAGCTCTGGTGTGTGTGTGTGTGTGTGTGTGTGTGTGTGTGTGTGTGTGTGTGTGTGTGCAGAGTGAGGGTGTGGTGTAAATGTAACTACTGGTGAGTTATAGTGTGAAGTGGTGTGGAAAGCGTTCCTTCGGAAATATGGTTGTGGAATCATATAAGACTGACAAATGATGCTGTGTGAGGGACTTGGGGCTGTACTCGTATGGACAATAGACGCCTCCATTTGGCATTTGTGCCTTGTTACACATGCATCAAAAATAAAGGAAAATGGACTAGAAGAAAATGGGTGATATATGGAAGCAGATTACGTTGTTATCAAGACCTTGACAAGGAATAGTTCGCTCATAGAAACGTATGCATTGAATTTGTAGGAACTGAATTAATATAAATATTATTGTTGAAAAAGTTCATTAGTAAGAATGCAGTGGGAAAAAAAAAGAATCCACGTGTTTAAAGCTCAAATAAGTTAGGACTATAAAGGTAAGGGTAACATTTTAATATTAACTAGACTATCGTTGAATTGTCCTAGGGCAATATTGATAAAGAAAAATTTTCCACATCTTTCACCTACTGGAAGCCGAACTATAAAGAGATCTTGAGGTCTAGGTCACTGGTGCTGTGCATGTCGCCTTAGAACATCACACTCTGTAAGTCCACCAAGTTTGGTGTCTCCAGCTTTAACTTCTCATGGAAAATTAGGCTACATCCGGAATATCTGGAAAAGTCCCACTTTTTTATCCCCGGGGAGGTCAAGGCCACTGATCTTGTGCAAGTCACCGTAGGTCATCACACTCTATAAGTCCACCAAGTTTGATGCCTCTAGTTTTAATTCCTCATGGAAAATTAGTTGACATCCGGAATATCAAGAAAAGTCCCAACTATTTTCCCCAGGCGAGGTTAAGGTCACTTATCTTGTGCATGTCACCTTAGGTCATTTCAGTCTACAAGTCCACCACTTTCGGTGGCTCTAGCTTTAATCCTTCAGGGAAAATTAGGTGACATCCAGAATATCCAGAAACATCACAATATTTTACTGCAGGCGATCTCGGAGAATAACTAACCGATTGGAACTATACTCCCTTCTGGTCTGCGTCTGCCTTAAAGCTATTTTGTAGTAAAATTTAAGTTTTCTAGCTTCAACGGTTCTTGAGATACCTTGGCTGGCTCATTATTCTATGTTCCGGATAATATCCGGAGATCTGATTAATGGATTGCCACCATAATATTTGGTCAAAAGAAGCAGACAGCTCTCCGACTAGGCTAAGTTGACCAATGTACTCTATGAAATATCACAATTTTCAAATATGTAATAACAAGCAGTGCCAAGGCACAACAAACCCGTCCCCAGCAATCATTTTAGTGTTGACGTATTAAGACAACAGGATGTTTAGTCAAAGATGTCACATATCAGGTTTGGAGTAAATCGGGTGAAAATTGACGATTTTATGCCCATTTGAAATTTTAGGCCCAACCCACCTGACATTGACCCCCATATCACTAACTGGGGGGTTACCCCCCTGATGTAATGAGATATGTTATAGCATGCAGATTTGAAAGATGCACTGAACGGAGTTATAGTGAAAAAACTATTTCTTTGTACATTTATGGGCCTACAGCCTCGGCCTTGGCCCAATTTGGCCCAAAAGTAAATCAGGTTATCAAAGGATCATAGCCCACCATCCTTGTAATTTTAATAAAATCGCAAAAGGAGTTCTTGCGTAAAGTTGTTAACAGACAGACAGACACACACACACAACCTAGATGAAAACAATACTTGTCCCCAGACCCCTCTGCAGCAGGGACGAATAATAATAATAATAATAATAATAATAATAATAATAATAATAACAATAATATTGATGATGATGATGATAATAGTAATGATAAAAATAATAATAATAATAATAATAATAATATTAATAATAATAATAATAACAATAAATCCAAAAACAAGAAAACTTCCCACAGGGATGTGAGAAGTTTTCATTAGTGTGCAGAAGTGTCTGCTTATACAGCAGGGTAACAGACAGACCATGCAGACCATCTCTGCCAACCTGGAGTCTCGCCTCTTCGATGCCCTGGCTGTTGACCCTCCTCACTTTGCTGTGCTTGACTACGTTGTGACATGGCTGCTCTCCCAAGATCCGCTTTCACCTTCCACGACTATGTCTGGTGGGCCCTCATTGTGCCCGGCCCCCCTATGGGAGGTAAATATACAACAACAACAACAACGAGAGACCAAGGTACAAATACAAAAAGAGGACAGTAAATCCAAGTAAGTTTACAACGTGAGAGGAGAAGAGAGCTTTAGTGTGGTAAATGAATTTGTGCAAAACCACAATGTGGACAATGGTGACAGATTGCAACTGATGCTCTAAAAGATGGAAGTACTCATGGTAAGGGTTCCATTTTATTTTCAACTAACATTCCGAGCCATGACCCCACCTCACGGCCATTACTCGTACAAGAAAGAACTTTTGATGTGGATGGGTTTCTCCCACGTAACGGAACCCAGCATTCTTGACTGATTAAATATTGACTGAATGGATATGTGGCCCACATTTACTTGCAAATAAGTTTAAATATCGCCCATTTAATACTTTTATTCTTTCTTAAGCATACACCTCATATGTAGCCATGAAATTTTGCTTACTAAATTCAAGCTCCCTTTTACTCTCTTACAAGGGTGACACTATCACAAAACCACACATTCCTCTCTAATACCGTGCTAAACTGCACATCCTAGCATTTTTCTGCATTACAAGCACATAATTTTACTGCATCCTTCAGTATCATCTGCAGTCTGTCTGTTTCCTTTGTATTTAACAATGTCATTGTAATCGAAAAAACTACAGTACTTTTTGCATCAACTTCTTCACTGCAGATCCCATTTAATTGTAAGAAGGTTAAGTAATGACTATCAATGTTTAATAAAACGACGTGAGGAAGGAACCGTTTCCTTGTTATGGAAAAATATTTTCTACTTCCATTAAAGTATTATTTGTACTGCTGGTTAACTTAACTTATTTTACAGTAAAAATGGCCTAGTGTAAGCCTATCAAACCTTTATTTGCTCGTGCCCAACCAAACTAACGGTATCACAAAATACGCAAATCCACCTCATTAAATTCTGGAGATAAGATTAAATTAACATCCAAAAATATTGATATTATACATTATTGTTTACTCCACAGTAGTCTAGATGTTACATAATGGGTGTGTAGCCAAAATCCCACAAAGATTAATTTTCCATTTGGCTAAAGTAAAGAAAACATATGAATTATTTGTTTTTGGCAGAAAGAGAGAGAGAAAAAAGAACAGTTTAACAATACCTCTGGTTTTGCATTTTACTCAAGACCAGTGTGAAGCGAGGAAGATTGGTTGAATGTATGAAGAACAAGTCACGTTGTCAGTTGGTTTTACATTCACAAGGATGGATAAGCCTGTCCCACTATCGAACGGGACAAGGATATCAAGTGCTTTCCGTGACAGAACTGGGCAGTGTTTGAGCTTGGTCAGCCAGAATTCCACTAAAACTTGGTCATATAAAATAAGTTTTAGGACTGAGGTATCTCTAAGTTCCATGACTTCTCGCAACAGTGAGTGGTCGTCATCAGTAATCTCCCCTGACACTTCAAATGACCCCTGAGTCGAAGGTTTGTGTTGTAAGTCCGGGCTAAGGTAACAAATAGGTGTTTAGATGGTGACAGATTGTAAAATTATGTTGCATCGTAGGCACCATTTAAGCGTCCACTATTGAGGCTCTGTCCACGCAGAATTACAGTAGACATCCCTGGCCTTGTGTATGGCATAAGTGAATACTAAGACCTTGTCAGATGTAGAGGCATCATGATATCAGTACCTGTAGTTGCTGATACTCACGTACATATAAATACGAGTGTTCGCATCGGTTTAGCACTGAAGGATTTTGTTGCTACAGCTCCTTACTGTTTATGGGTATTGATGGCCAGACAAATGGGGGATGAATCGAGAGAGAGAGAGAGAGAGAGAGAGAGAGAGAGAGAGACAGCAGACACACAGACAGACAGAAAGACAGACAGAGTTTCCATGAAATATATGTGCAAAATAGTTAAAGGTTACGTGTCTTTAATTACTAATGTTTGAGAAAATAAAACAAAAGGAAAAAACTCACTATTACAGCAGATGATTACTGCATTTATTCTGGGACCTGTTGATATTGTGTTATCTGCTATCTTTAACACAGGCTGTAAATTACACAAACAGCCAGATTTTTGGATATATAAATTATGAATAATCTGGGGTGTGTTTGATTTTCCTTAGCAATCTCATTCATTTTCTCCTTCATGTTTACGGATTCTAACCACTATTGTAATAGCGTCCGTGAAGAATAGATGATTCTGGTGGGATAATACTTTCATTCTCGGGCGAATTTCATCCCTAGATATGCATTTACCTACAGACATCATTCACCAATCGTTTCCAAAATTTTCATCTGACATCAAACTGAAATAGTGAAATAGTCACATATGCGATATATCACCAGCTTTCAAAATTTTTATATAAAAATTTGGAACTCAAAATCAGATTGAAGTAAAAGCAAGACAATGTTTAGTTTTCTACATTATATATAAATGTAAACCTAATGACTATATTCACAGTCTTGTAGGTCAAATCGTGCTCAGGTCCATTACGATTTATTCTTTTAATATAGTATTCTCTATTACTGCAATCAAACTACCACCAGACTGATTTTTTTTCAAAGATTTTTTACCTCCCTCAAAATTGGAATAAATTGAACAAGAGCATATGTAACACCTCCCAATCATAAAGTATCTAAGCTGAATTAACCCGCCCCGTCCCGACCACTTTCTCACCACTGGTACCCCCCAATCCCGACCATTTTTGGACCCAAATTTTTGTTGCTAAAACTTTCGCTTTTGGTCAGAAACAATGGTCAGTCACGAAGAAATTGTTCCCCGGGGTCCATAATTGCCCTAAACAGGTATGCCTTAGTCACACCTGGCACCATGTTCTCTGTAGGTGGTCTGAGCCTCTCGCGTTTTCTATGGTATTATAAGTCTGGGAAACCTATGAAAGTAAGTAGATATGTATTTATTACAAACATAAAAACATGTGATAAAAGAGTAAATTGGATTTTATACAAAAATAGTGCTGAAATAAGCATTGTACCATCGTGCGAAACGAGCAAAATCGGGCAGACTGGTCACGATGAATCGCTAAGATTCCTGAATCATGATACATATCATTTTTTCTACTTACATAATACATCTACAATAAAATTATACCATTTTACATTTTATTGAACTGTTTTTACATATTCACAGGCCTTTCGATAACATTTAGCGTAATGTTAGCGCTTATTTACGTAGTGAGTGAACTCGCTGTGACTGTTGTTTCAAATCGTATTGTGTTTTTTCTACTTACATAATACTTTCCTAATAACATTATACACTTTTCAACTTTAGAGAACTGTTTTGAGATAGTTTCAGGCCTTACGTAAATATTTAGCGTAATAATAGCGCATAATAACACACACGGTGAAGTCACTTTGACTACTATTTCAACTTACAACCTATTTTTATACTTATATTATAATTCTCCACTAACATTGCACATGTTTACACTTGATATAATTGATATCACATAATTTCAGACCTTACGATTCTACTGAGCGTCATATTATCGCGTACTTTTTTTATGCGAGGAAGAAGGAACCAAAGGCCATGAGCCCGCAGTAACAGTTCCCTCCAAGAGAAAAACAAAATACAATAGAGAACCAAATTCAAGATCCGATCATTTTGAGATGCCTGGACACACTGCGTTTGAAAGACTGGAGATCATAGGCAGCAGGAAATACAGATAGAGGGAGACAGTTCCAGAGCTGACCTGTTGCATAAATGAAAGACTGGGAGTAACGGTTAACTCTTGCATTAGAGAGTTGGACAGAAAAGGGATGAGAGTTTGCTGCCAGACGGGTGCTACGCGCCCGTCGTAGAGGTGGAAGAATGCAAGCAGACAGTTCAGAGGAGCAGTGACCATTAAAGTAGCGATAGAAAAGAGACAGAGATGCGACAGTGCGGCGAAGAGACAGAGGTTGAAGGGAGTCAGTAAGAGGAGGAGAGTTAATGAGACGAAAAGCCTTTGACTCCACCCTATTGAGAAGAGCTGTATGTGGGGAGCCTTCCCACACATGAGAGTTGTACTCCACACAGGGGCGGATAAAACCCCTGTATAGAGTCAACAATTGTGCAGGGGTAAAGAAAGAGCGGAGTCGGCTTAGCACACCCAATCTCTTGGAAGCAGATTTTACAAGAGATGTAATATGATCTTTCCAAGATAAGTCCCGAGTAAATGAAACCCCAAGCATGTTCAAGGATGATGCAGGATTAAGCTGAATATTATTAAACATTAATGGGTATACGTGTGGAAGATTTTGTCGGGTTGATAGGTGTAAGAACTGAGTCTTAGATGCATTAAAGACAACCATATTATTTTTACCCCAGTCAGAGATACAAGCCAAGTCAGACATTAGGTGTGCCATAGCCTCATCCCTTGTTTCTTGAAGTAACTGTTGAGATGGGCGTTGTGGGAACCGAATGGAAAGGTGAAGGGTGGAGTCATCAGCGTATGAGTGGATAGGGTTAGATGTACAGCATAGAAGATTATTGATGAATAAAAGGAAGAGAGTTGGTGATAAGACAGAGCCCTGAGGAACACCACTGTTGATAGATCTAGGAGAAGAACGATGGCCGTCTACAACAGCGGCTATAGAACGACCAGAAAGGAAGCTAGCGATAAAGGCACAGATAGAAGGATAGAAACCGTAGGAGGGCAGTTTGGAAATTAAAGATTTATGCCAGACTCGATCGAAAGCCTTTGAGATGTCAAGTGCAATGGCAAAGCTTTCGCCAAAGTCCCGAAAGGAGGATGACCAGGAGTCTGAAAGGTAGGTGAGAAGATCGCCAGTGGAGCGTCCCTGACGGAACCCATACTGACGATCGGAAAGAAGGTTGTGATAGGAAAGATGCCTTAAATTTTTTCTATTAAGAATTGACTCGAAAACTTTTGAAATACAGGACGTTAAAGCAACTGGACGATAGTTGGAGGGTTGGGAGTGGTCACCCTTCTTTGGGACTGGCTGAATAAGAGCAAACTTCCAGCAAGAAGGAAAGGTACAAGTTGACAGACAAAGGCGAAAGAGTTTGCCTAGGCAGGGTGTAAGCACAGAAGCACAGTTCTTGAGAACAACAGGAGGGACCCCATCAGGCCCATATGCCTTGTTAGTACTGAGGCCAGTGATGGCAGAAAATACATCAACTGAAGAAATTTTAATGTCAGCCATGAGGAAGTCAGAGAGGGGAAGAGATGGAGGAACAGCACCGGAATCGTCTAAGGTGGAATTGGAGGAGAAAGTCTGTGCGAAGAGATCTGCTTTATCAGTAGAAGAAATAGCTACAGAACCATCAGAGTAGAAAAGAGGAGGGAACGATGATGAGGTAAAGTTGTTAGAAAGATTTTTGGCAAGGTGCCAGAAGAAGCGGGAAGAATTCGAGTTGGAGAGTTGAGAGCATTTAGTATGGATGAAATTATTTTTAGTAGAGCGAAGAACAGACTTAGCACGATTCCGGGCAGAAACGTAAAGATGATGTGATTCAGGGGTGGGTTGGCTCCAGTACCTTTTGTAGGCCTTCTCCTTGTTGCGGACAGCATTAGAACAAGCGTGATTAAACCAAGGCTTTCTTGCGTTAGTCAAAGGATATGAGAAAGGAATGTATGCTTCCATGCCCGAGAGAATAACCTCCGTAATGTGCAAGGCACACTCAGATGGCTCACGGCCATGGAAGCAATAATCATTCCAGGGAAAATCAAAGAAGTACTGCCTGAGGGCCTCCCAGTTCGCAGCTCCAACATGCCACAGACGACGTTTCCCTGGAGGGTCCACAGGCCGTACCGGAGTGATAGGACAGGTTAAGGTAATAAGGTTGTGATCGGAGGAGCCCAACAGAGAGAAAAGATTAACAGAGTAAGCAGAAGGATTAGTTGTGAGGAAGAGGTCAAGTATGTTGGAGCTCTCTCCAAGGCGGTCAGGGATACGGGTAGGGTGCTGTACAAGCTGCTCTAGGTCATTAAGGATAGAAAAGATGTAGGCTTGTTCACCAGGTGGATCCGTGAAAGGAGAGGAGAGCCAAAGGTGATGGTGAACATTGAAATCTCCAAGAATGGAGATTTCAGAGAAAGGAGAAATGGACAGAATGTGTTCCATCGTAGAAGTAAGATAGTCAAAGAATTTTTGATAGTCAGTAGAATCAGGGGATAAGTAAACAGCACAGATATATTTAGTCAGAGAATGACAGGAAAGCCGAAGCCAGAGTGTGGAGAATTCGGAAGAATCAAGTTCAGGAACACGAGAGCAAGATAAGTCTTTGCGTTTGTATACACAACAGCCAACTTTGGCTTTGAAATGAGTATAGAGAAAGTAGGTGGATACAGAAAAGGGTTTGCTGTCGGTTGCCTCAGACAGCTGAGTCTCCGTCAGAAAAAGAAGGTGAGGTTTAGAGGAGGAGAGGTGGTGCTCAACAGAGCGAAAGTTAGATGAAAGGCCACGAATGTTGCAGAAATGAAGAAGAAGAGAGTCAGACAGTTGTTCCAGGCACCTCGAGTCGTCACCGGGAGAGGGGCAGATGGCGGGGGCATTTATGGTCCCCCCCCCCTGGGGACTCCGAGGCTTGATTAATCGACGCCATTTTTGTTGAATTTTGAATAGGAAGTGTAGTGCGTACTGTGCATGTAGTTTGGTGAAGATAGTTAGAGAAATTTGTACTGGAGAGCATGCTGGCCTACTCTCTGTGTAACTGAGACACTGAAAAAGTTCAGCAAAGGGGGATGGTCAGGAACTAGTCCTGAGGGCTGATGAAACGGGAGCTCCAGCACTCCCTGTCATCAGCTTTCCATCCACCTCGGGAGTACTGCCCTGCTCGACTGGTGCTACAGTCTACACAGTGAGTGTTATCGCGATATCATTTGTTTCATCTTACACTAGAATTCAACTTATAACTTACCTTACTACTAACATTACAACCTTTTCCACTTTATATAATTCCTATCACATACTTACTGACCAGAATGTTCTACTGAGCGTAATATTTTCGCAGATTTACACAGTGGGTGTACTCGTGACATCAATTATTACAACTTACACTATTTTTCAACTTATACGTTTTATTCATGCTAACATTACACCCGTTTCCACTTTATATTCTTGCTATCACATATTTACTGACCAGAGTGTTATACTGAGCGTCATATTTTCGCAGATTTATAAAGTGGGTGTAGTTTTCATATCACTTCGTTCAACTTACACTATTTCTCAACTTATACATTACTTTCCTGCAAACATTACACCCGTTAAAGTTTATATAAGACTTAGCACATACTGACTGGCCTTACCATTATACTGAGCGTCATATCGCCATCCCACACAGTTTCAGTAGTGTAGGAAGTTATGGTACTCTCTGAAACATGGCTGAAGGCACAACGCAACATTGGTGGTGGTGGGGGAGGAGGAGAGCGGCGCCTTTCATCACTCGCACTTCTCTTCCCTCTCCCTTTTCCTTTACCCTTTCCCTTCCCTTTCCTTCCTTTCCCCACATCCTGGGGCTGTGTGGAGGAAGTTTGGGAATATTGTATGGCGAAAGACGTGCTGGGGAGTGGCTCCACCTCCTCTCCCCTAGGCCTACGTGCACCACGTGCTCGTGCTGCCTCCCTCACACCACTTTCCCTTTCACCCCGCACTCCCGCCACACCACTTTCCCTTTCACCCCTCGCTCCCGCCACACCACTTTCCTTTTCACCCCGCACTCCCACCACACCACTTTCCCTTTCACCCCTCACTCCCGCCACACCACTTTCCCTTTCACCCCGCACTCCCACCACACCACTTTCGCCTTCCCCAGACAAAACACTAGGCCATACTTTATTTGCCTTCTAGCCTCACCTTCTGATCCTCGGGGTGAGATTTTTTCCTTCCCCAACCACGAGGCAACATCACGTCCTAAGCCGCCGTCATCATCATCGTCCTCATCCTCGTCCTCATCAGAATCTCTCTCTAGGGGATGGAGAGAGGTCCATGCAGGTGTTTTGGGTGCAAGCTGGCCTTCCCTTGCCTTATGATACATGACATACCGCTTTTTCCGGGGCGAAGGGACCTCCTCATCACTGCTTGTTATTTCCTCCTCAGGCTGCACATAATCTCAATCCACCACATCATCATCAAGTGGAGAATCACTATCTCCAGTGAAAGCATCCAGGGCGGATTGTATTTCGTCGTCTGAGAGACCTTTACGCACCATGTCTGACCTGGGTCACTGCTAACAGGTGAGTGACCGAGACAAGGGCGAGCGCAGGTCACGCGGGGTCTGTGACGCTGCCCGCCCGGCGGCAGGTAGGGGAAGCTTGGGTAGGTGGGCGAATCGAAAATCTCGCGCGAATTTTGAAAATTGTGGAAATTATGAACCTTGCAATTGCAGGACGTTGAAGTACGTCAACGGGATTGGCAGTGACAAAACGTGAGGACGTGGAAGTACGTCAACGGGACGCCGCGGGTTAAAGCCTTTAGAGCAGGAAATATATACTAATGAAAGGAATCACTGAAATTCAAGGACATATGCTAAATGTCATCAGGTATTCAATGGTGGATTGGAATTTTTATAACAATGACTAGTGAACAAGCAAACAAAAGAAAACTACCATTTCATGACAGCTTATCCGGCAGATTGTGTTATCTAAGAAGGAGTACAGATTTACTTACTTTCTTTTATGTCATTAGTGTCCCAGTATCAGAAGACAGAATAAGAGGGGAAATATTTGTAACTGTTTTCCTTTACAGTACATTATATGAACTGGACGTATCAGCCACTGTCATTGTAAATCGAACAACATGGAGATTATTTGTGCTAAACCATTTCATGTTTAGTAAGAAGGATTATATTTATGTAGCAGCATGTCTTTTCAGTATTGGCAGTTAAGTTCATATCGTATCGAGAATATTAACGTGTAATATATATATAAATAATAATGCATGCTAAGGCTGAAAGGAGTGTCTAAACCCACAAGAATACAGTTCTGGTTAAAATTTTCGGTCCTGTTGACAGCTAAAGCATATTTTTACTTGTCACTCACACGCATCAGGGACATTAACCCTCTCGCGCATGGTAAGTTTATATTAAGTTTTCTAGCACATGATTTTATTTGACCCCCCTCCCCGCCATCCCCCCGCACACTGCTGAAAATATGTATTCTCGCCGTATTCTCGCCACCCAAACATATATATATATTGCCATGAAACCTACATCATCTTATTTGCCGATGTTTGTTCTAGCTGATAAGCAAAAAGAAAAAAGTACGAAAAGAAGTACATTAGGCTGGTGTGAATAAACGTTTCTGAACGTCAAAATCACTTCCCAACATCATAGTTGGAATGTTTTTCATCGTACAGAAAATAGTTATCAGAAGTTTTGAAAAAAAAATCATCAGCTTTCTAATAAGCTCCGTCTGGTTGTGATACAATTTGTATTTTTCGAGAAAATAGCATAAAACTAAAAGCAATTGTCTACAGAAACTGATTTTTTGTGCAGGGAGCTCTAACGCAAAAGTTTTCTCGCAGAGGTTAAGTTTTTATTTCATAATCTTGTGTAAAATTTCATGGGTTTTCTCATGGTATTGGTAGATTACTCATGCACCTCATAGTTTCCGAGTAAATCGGATAAAAATACTTGGTATCCATGCCCGTGCTGAACTTTCGTTATGCACACACAGTAACGTCATATTCCCGCCTATATAACAACGATTTTTTATTAAAGATATTACATTGTTATTTTATGTACATACGTAGAATTTTATGTGTTTTATCATGATTCTTTCAGGAAACTGATATGTCCAATACTTTTCGAGTAACTCGATGACAAAGTTAGAATACTCCCCCTCGCCCATAAGTGAGTTTAAAACACACTTCCCCTGCCTCACCCACACCTACATATTTTCGGTTGCTAGGTTTTATTTATTTATTTATATATTTTTTTGCTCAAAGTATACATGTAAAATATAAGCTTTTTGATAGTGCTCCCAGAAACATGACCACTACTCTTTTTGCTAGGTACCGATACTGAAGCTGTACTTATTTCCAGCTCATATGTGTATATGTAAAAAACAATACTTATTTATGTAGAATATAGAAATACAGAAATAGGTCAATATACAGATCAACTAATTATGGATAACTCACTTCCTCCAGAGGTGTTGAGCTCCTGGCTGGACCCTGAGAGGTTTGAAGATGAGGAGTTATGTAGTGTGTGAGCATATGTGTGTGTGTGTGTGTGTGTGTGTGTGTGTGTGTGTGTGTGTGTGTGTGGCACACATGCAATACACACAATAGCTTCTTCATGAACACTCGCTGCACAATTTTGCACTATTTTATACGTGTATTTCACACTAAACGAAATGCAATATAGCACTGTCTGAGAGTGGTACAATACCTTTTCAGTGAAGTCTGTGTGGCTGTGTGGCGTATTTATTGTCTCGTGCTAGGTTTGCGCTGAGTCAGTCAATGCACGAAATATTTCTCCATGAACACTTACTGTAATATTTTATACGTATATTTCACACTAAACCATACGCAATATGGCGCTGTCTGTGATTGGTACAATACTTTTCAGTGAAGTCTGTGTGGCGTATTTATTATCTCTGATCCTTACGCTAGGTTTGTGCAAAGTCATTCAGTGCATGAAATATTTCTCCACGAACACTCGCTGCACTATTTTATATGTATATTTCACACTAAATCTTATGCAATATAAAACAGTATCACAATTATTCCACCTCAACCTCCTCTATTATTCCCATCTTGACTGTGGTGTACGTGACTGCCTGTTCCCTTAGGAACCACGGCATATTACTATGGAATACATAACGCCTGCTAAGGTAAGTCAGTTATTTAATCCAGGCACTACATGTTTCACACAGTATAAACAATGGCTTCACTATATAAGTAAAACACTCACATCATTTATGGGCTGGGTGAAGCTTAGTGGAAAAACTCGCTACAACAATCCCAACTCCTTCCTCTATGCCTAATGGCTGATAACGGGCCCCAATGCTTTACAAACAGTATATCTATGTTCCACAGACACAATCACTTCACAATATAGTTAAAAACACTGTACAGTCACAATATTTCAATTATGGCTTTTGCCTCACGCGGGAGGGGGAAAATGGAGGATTTAAAGGGACAACTGATGCAACGCTACCCTCCTGCCCGGCTGGTCATGAAAGACTGAGGTTTACTGAAGCACAGTGTCACATTAGAGCAGTCACAGTGTTGCCAAATATTTACTTTGGATGCGAGACTGGCCTGCTAGAATGCACCAAAATTTGATGCAGATTGGCCAAAAACTTAATTTTTGGTGAATTTTTTTCTCCTTTTAAAGCAATTCGCATCAATGTTCGTTTATCAGAAGAGACACATGAAGTGCAATTCGTGTCAACGTCCCTGAGAGGGTTAAAGCTTTCATTGCTATGGTCAGGCTACAATTTATTATTATATAGATTTTTTTCACCATCATGCACTGCTAGTAATGGGGATGTTAGGGTTGTGTCTCAAGATTTGTTTTCTGTATCCACAGCATTTTACCTCTACAAAAGGATGATATAGTATGTGACATATACATATCTCTAGAAGGCTATTAAACCTGTGAAGATCACTTGCCTGAATTAATTACTGAGGGCTGTATGTAACCAAGCCATTTCAGAAAAGTCTCTTTTTAGTAAATTGCCTGAGGGCAAGTGTGAAATAAAGGATATGAGTTTAGAGTGAAATAATGGATACACGTTTAGAATGAAGAGCATAGCAGTAGATGATCATCGTATGCCCCCGAAGGATTTGCAATAATTGAGGATATGGAGAACGTGAGTGCATTCAAGTACCTGGGTAGTGTGATGAGTAAGGATGGAACTTTGGGGGATGAAGAGCGTGAACGGGTATAGCAGGGAAGGAAGGTTGTTTGTTCACTGAAAGCATGGTTGAGAAATAGGGAGGTGAGTATGGAAGTTAAGAAGTCACTGCATGATAGTATTGTGATCCCTACCCTGACATATGGAAGCGAGGCGTGGACTTGGAAGAGGGGAACAAGTCAAGAGTGAGAGCAGTGGAAATGAGTTACTTGAGAGGTAACATGTGGAGTGACATGGAGGGACAGGTTGGCGAATGAAGAAGTGAAGGAACGTTGTGGGGTGGATGTGGATGTGGTTGAGAAGATTTGGAGAACTACACTGAGGTGGTTTGGACATGTGGAGAGAATGGAGAATGAAAGACTGACTAAGAGGGTGTATGTAGGTGAGATGGAGGGAGGGAGAGGGAGGGGTAGACCGAGGATGAGGTGGAGGGATGGAGTTGAGAGGTATATGAGGGAGGGGGGGTGAGTTGGGGGGATGGTAGGGAAATGGTGGGTAACACAGCGACTTGGAGGCGTTTTGTCTGTGGCCACCCTTTGCGGGATTAGGGCGTCGGGCTATAGATAGATAGATAGAATATTTTCCATCCTTCTCAGTACGATATGCCATAACATTCACCTGAACTGCTATCATAAAAAATAATGCATTCCGTTCAATATCGGTATCCTGTTCATTTGTACCTATTATCAGTATCTTATGTTCTTACTTCATTGTTAATCAATCCATAATAGTATGGTTTAATTACCACTGGACTTCAAAATATTCATGGAAGGTGTCTGTAGTGTCGGTATTAATTAAGGGAGTAATGTAAAATCCAGGGTTCATGATATATCATAAAAGGAGTCACTGTCCCATAACTTTGCTCACCATTAGTTTGTCCTATGTGCCTCACAGTTTCTTTGGATGTAACAATATTACAGTCTAATGTGTTGAATACTTTATATCGACTGCAATGATGAATGTTATGATTCCTATTGTTTAGTCTTCCTCCTCGTGGTCTGTTCAGGACGTGGCCCTCTTGTTTCCAGCGCTTAATCCACCTGCAGATGGTGGAGACACTGGTGCCCATCTCCTGGGCTATCTCGCGGGCTGACATGCCGCCCCTCCACAGCCACACGAAGTTCATGCGCTCACTGAAGCTGGTGGACCGGGGGATCTGCATCCTAGCTCTGTGAATGGTTCTGTGGTCATTAGGGCACATTTATAAACTTTTTTTTATCAGCATCAATCTAATTTTAATCCTTCAGTTACTGCATGTACTGAGTACGTGAGAAAGGAAAACAACAAAATTAGTGTACAATGGTTACTATCAGACAGAGAAATGAAAGTCGACTGTCTCGCAATTCATTTATCAGTCGAAATTCTGTGCTCCTCGCACATGCATGTAAAATATTTTAATAGCACATCATTTAAGTTCAAAATTGCATCTGACGAACGCTGTATGCAGCATCACACAAAAACAGTGAATGATTGCAACGAACTCCAAATTATAATGTTAAAGATCTTTTGAGGAGTTCTTTAGGCAGAAAAAAAATCTAGAGATCACCCCACTTTGCCATCTCGCTGGGTTTTTACAACAATGGCAGTCCCTTAGGTGCAGATAAATAGAAATTTCATACTGCAAACTGCAGTGATCGATGTCACGGCGAAGCTGGACAGAAACTACTCAGGCAAGTAGCGTTTTTGTCTTCGGGGGTTGTTATTATCCTGTTAGTGGTTTTGGCAGAGCCAAAGGGAGGCTGGAGACCTATTTTATTATATATTTATTTGTATACATAATATATTATATAAAAAATACATATATTGTGATATTTGATATATATATATATATATATATATATATATATATATATATATATATATATATATATATATATATATATATATATATATATATATATATATATATTTGTGGTTGGTGGGGGTGCTCACCATCCACTCACTCGATGTAGTGCTGCTCTCGGGTGTCTGCCCTTTCCTCTCCATCCTTCTCTCCTTCCATTCTCTTCTGTCTTTCTTTCCTTCATTCTTTCCTTGTCCTTCTGCTTACGGGTCTCTTTACATTCCCTCTTCTGTGTTTCTTTCCTTCATTCTTTCCACTTCCTTCCGCCTGTGTGTGACTCTACACTAAGTGACAAGCCAAATGGTTTCCTGTACACCAGGAAACCATTTACTACGCTGGGTGGTAACCATATAACCAAATTTGGCACCTGGTGGTTTATTGGGTAATTATTGCGCTCCAATCGGATTGAGCCGGTGAAGGTTTATATCCAAGGGATGGTTGGGGTTGATTGCTCAGGTAATGCCACTCAGGGATGAGTGAGGCTGGTCACTCTCATCTTAAATGTCGGGATCAACTGCCTAGCCCCGGGCTCCTACGCTCCTCGTGGGGCAATGTAGGATTGGATGATGGATGGATGGATGGATATATATATATTTATATTGTTTAAATTATATGTAATGTTTAGTAAAATATACGTATATTATATATACCTTATGTATTACAATATATAGACAGACTGATAGGCAGGTAGATATTGATAAAGATAGAGACATTCACAATTTTATAATATAATTCGTTTTGTGTGATATTATATAGTTAACAGTAAATCTGCCTATCTATCTAACTATAGCCAGGCACGTTAATTCCGTTAGGGGTAGCCACAAACAAATCGCCTCTATGTCGCCCTGTCCCTTGCCATTTCGTTTCCCTCCCCCAAGCTCACACCCCCCTCTCATATACCTCTCCGCTCCATCCCTTCATCTCATCCTCGGTCTCCCCCTCCCACTTCCCCCTCTCCACTTCACTCACATATACTCTCATCGTTAGTCTTTGACACTCCAACCTCTTCACATGGCCAAACCATGGGGAGGCGGTGGCTCAATCGGTAGAGAGGTGGCCTGCAGTCCTAACGGACCCAGGTTCGAATCCCGGCTGGGGCAGGGAACTGTTTAAGGATTTGAATTTCATTAAATCAGGCTTTCCTGATCTACCAGAAGACCCGCCGACATGTCGTAAAAATACCCCCGCTAATACCAATACACCAGTCCTGTATGAGACAGCCCTAGCATGTATTCAATATGGACGGTGGGTGTTAGTGCCGAAGTGGTGACATGTAGAGGTGTATGGTATGTAGGAGGACTGCTGGGCCTTGATAGCAGGCTGTGAAGCCTATGCCCAGAGTCGGACACATTAAAAAAAAAAAACTCAGTGTATATTTCCAAAGGCATTCTGTTACATCCACATTCTTACTACAACGCTTCTTCACTTCCTCATTTGTCAGTCGGTCTCTCATTCTAACTCCACATGCTCCTCTCACGTAACTCGTTTCCATTGCTCTCACACTTAATTCGTGTCCTTCCAACAAGGTCCTAGCTTCACTTCCATACGTCAGAGTTAATATAATTCTATCATGCACTGACTTTTTTTTACTTTCATGCCCACTTCACTATTTTTTTATTACTGCTTTCAAAGAACCAGCAACCATTCTTCCCTGTTGAACCATTTCGGCCGGGGCGACCATCATCCACTCACTCACTGTAGTGGTACTCTATTCCTGGGTGACTCCACATTGAGTGACATGCCAAATGGTTTCCTGTATGCCAGGAAGACATTTAATACACTGGGTGGTAACCTTATAGTTAACCAACACGTGGTCCCTACATGTCAACAAGTGGGTTGGCGGAGAGTTAATGCCCCTTCCCGGAAAACAACTAACTAGGGTGACAAACAGTAAAACCAAAATGTTTTTATTCACAGGGCATTCTTACCCCACTGTGACCCAGCATCCACCAACGACTCGACTTTTCCAATCCATTTGTCTTTGCCCATTCTAACCAATCCTGAGTTACCTGAATAAACATATCTCACCAATTACATCAATATGGCAGGTCGAGAGGGGGGGAGACATGCCTTGATGTACATCTGCAGGGATATGAATGGCTCTCATCATTATTTCAGTTCAGAGCACCAGTTCTTCTCAGCCCAACCATTACTATTGTGATACGGCATATATTTTTATAATTACTGCATTGACTACCATACTACGGTACTCATACAGAAATTATGCTACCCATATTCACAAGTTTCATTTTCCCGACTGTTCCTGCCACCCAACAACTTCCCAGCTCAAATCCGCCCCTCCTACCCATTTGCTGTGATGAGTTGCCTTGGGGTTTAAACTTCAATAACCATTACTAGAATTCACGTAAAAGAGCTAACCTGAAAGACCTGAAAAGGAACGTAAAGACAAAATCATTTGTATCCCTATAATCATGCCATGTCAAAGGCAATCACACTTCCTTGTGTACTCGATCATTTTTTCTCCCACCTAACTGTCGCTCTTCTGTCACGCAACAATATATGAAATACCATTATGACTGTTATTTGAACACGAACACATTCATGCAACTCCCATTGCGATGTGCAAATCGTCTGTAATATACCACTGTGCGTTTGTCATCGGAGCCAATATAGTAACTGCAACCCCAGGCTTATCTGCACATGAACCCAGTGGACTGCAAGCTGTAGTTACCCTCTTCCTGCAGCCTACCATCCTCTTTTGGGGATAGGGAGGGAGCTGAAGGATATCTGTATAAATAGGTCACTCCACCATCCAGCTGCTTCGGTGCCACCAGATGAAGGCTCCACTCCAGAACACAATCATACAGCTTTCATTTCAGATACGTAAGTAGCCATTGACGTACCACTTTGCGTTTTCTACTGAAACCAGAATACACTGATACATCTCTCGTTACCAAATACTAATGATTATGTTAATATTTAGCTGCACACTTATTATTTCCGTTACCCAGGTTAACGTATTAGATCTCAGTGATATTCTTAAACATTTAGAATTTATAGATATGTTCAAGTTCTTTGATTGTGGTTAGTTTTTATCCATGTATATCATTTACACTGCTTATGTTTACTAGTTAGTCTGACGACAATGGAAATTCCAAAATACTTCATATTCGTCTGTTTTTCATATTCGTAAATAAAATATTCTTCCTTCACTTTAATTTTGGTCTTTCATAATTATATACTGGTAAGTTCCTTTTACCAGATTCGTAATAATAATTTCTTCATATTCCAGAAACATTACATTAACCATAAACGAAAGACTAGTAATTTTCTACGTAACTGAAGACTATAGAACCACATTTTTTCCATAGTGTTCCTGGCCTCATCATTCTACAAGCCAGATTTTAGCACTGGACTGACACAGGCTGATTTCATTCAAACAATAGGCATACATTAATACATAACCGCTTTCGATTACACTGCACGAAGCCAACTTAATTATTTTACATTTCATTACACGTAGCTCGTCCCTACTATTGGTTGAAAGTAAAATACAACTTGGTAAATGGCCCAGACGAGTACTTGATATATCCGTGACAATCGTTGCACTCTGTAGACACAACAAACGATATTAGCACATCAACAATAGTGCAGCAACTCAAACAGCTTTGTAATTACGGGGCGACCGTACCTCACAGCAAAGTTTGCAGTGACAAGGTGTCACATGACTGACAAAGTGTGCAGTAACACGGTGCCACATGACTGACAACAAAGTGTGTAGTAACAGGTGTCACATGACTGATAACAAAGTGTTTTTTAACATGGTACCACATGACTGACAACAAAGTGTTTTGTAACACGGTGACACATGACTGACAAAGTGTATTGTAACACGGTGCCACGTGACTCACGGTGAAGGTGTGGGGGCCGGTGAGGCCGGAGCAGGACTCAGCTTGGAGCGGCAGCTGAACACTGAGTACTGACCCGCCTCCCGCCGCCCTTATGTAAGCACTCCCAGCCAGTGAACGCCAGCCAGTGATCACCTCCTCTCTCACCACACCACCCAGTAAACACTTCCCCGTTCACCACAGCAGCCAGTGAACACCTCCCTGTTCACCACACCAGCCAGTGAACACCTCCCAGTTCACCACGTCAGCCAGTGAACACCTCTCTGTTCACCACGCCAGCCAGTGAACACCTCCCAGTTTACCACGCCAGCCAGTGAACATCTCCCTGTTCACCACACCAGCCACTGAACACCTCCCCTCTCACCACACCAGCCATTGAACACCTCCCTGTTCACCACACCAGCCAGTGAACACCTCCCTGTTCACCACACCAGCCAGTGAACATCTCCCCTCTCACCACACCAGCCAGCGAACGCCTACACTTTCACTAAGCGTTATTTTGTTGATTTAAGGGGGAGGGGGAGCCTCGAAAATTTTACTGTCGAGAAATCGTTTCTTTTCCTTCTGTCTCCGTATTTTCTTTTTCCTCTAATTACACACACACACACACACACACACACACACACACACACACACACACACACACACATCGGCACATCTTAGGTCATTCTCACACTTTCATTTATATATTTACAGTAATCTCTCAACCTCCCCTATATTCCCTCACTAACCTTAGGTCACTCACTTTCTTACGTATGCTTACACGATCATTCACTCTCTCTTTCTCAGTCTCATTAATTCATATTCTCATCTCATAGTCTCGCTATTTTTTCCCTAAAGCCATACACTCATTGATATGATCTCACACTGCCTCTAAGTTTTACTAAATCATTCCTTTTTACTATCTGTTAAGAAGAGAGACTTGCCAGTTAGGTGCCGAGATCTTTCTCGACGTTTCCCAGTGTTTACGGTAGGCTGGGTCCGGTACGAGTCAGAGTTGCCAGTTAGCCTGCATATTTCGTAAATTATGCATTTATTTTTGTGCTCTTTTTCTTTATAATATTTTATTTAAGTGATTGCTTGTTAAAGTATGTAGTTTAAGTTCGTATGGTTAATGATTTACAGTGTTATGTAATGTGAGACAACTCTAGCATGTTTTGATGTCTCTGAGTTGGTAACTGTGCTCTTTCTCTAAACAACACCAGAAATGTGGAAAAATGTAGAAGTTTCGAGAGTAATGCAAGCTTATATAAGTTGGTGTGGAGATTATTTCAAGTTCAGTCGGGTTTCAGTTCAGTTTGAGTGAAGTGCAGTCGGTTTTGGTTCACTTTGAGTGTAGTGCAGTATCAGTGCAGTGCTGTTAGTGAAGTTTGTGGAGAGTTCCTGGCAAGCATTAAGTGTAATTACTGTCAGTGAAGATTATTTTTGGTACTTGCATAATAAGTGAAGTGTTAGCAAGCATTAAGTGTACTATTAGTAAAGTGTTGTCAAGCATTAAGTGTGATAGCAGTAGTAAAGTGTGTATAGGTCCAGTGCTTGTGAGAGCAGTGAAGAGAAGTTGGAAAGCATTAAGTGGAATTACTTGGAAAATAAAGACAGTGAACTTTAAGGAGCCAGTGTTTATTTTCGCCTCAGCTGGTCTTGTGTACTGTACACCTAAGGCTAACCACAGGAAGAACAACTCACTAGGCAACGACCTTCTTGTACTGTACTACTGCTGTTGGAGCCTGTGGCAGTGTGGGGTGAGGACATAACATATCGTTCTTACACAGTCACATACTCGTACACTCACTCATATACTCGTTCATTCTCAGTTCCTCATACTTGTTTAAATTTCACACTCGGTTATGCACACTTTCACATACTTCCCAACTCATCACTCACACTCTGTCACATATGCTTTCATTTCCCTCACATTCATTTCACTGTCTCATTCGGTCACATATACTCTCGCTTAGTCCACACTCTTATCACTCTCGCTCTGTGACATACACTTTCACTTAGTCCCTCACACTTAGTTCATTCTTACATTCAGTCATACACTCTCACTTAGTCTTTCACACTTATTTCACTCTTACATTAAGTCACATACACTTCCACTTAGTCCCTTACATTTATTTCACTCACACTAAATCACATACACTCACTAAGTCCACACTCATTTCACCCTAACTGTGTCACATACACTTTCACTTACTCGGACACACTTATTTCTTTTTCATACTTAGTCACATACATTCTGACTTTGTCCTTCACACTTATTTCACTCTCACATAGAGTAACATACACACCCTAAACTCATTTCACTCTCACAGTCACATGCACTCTCACACTCCTTTCCTTCTCATAGTTGCTCATTCACAGTTATCGTTATATGGAACACTGTGTACACTAAGGCAAGAACAACAGATTTACGAATTTGTAGAGCCAACGGTGCAGCCAGGTAGCCCTTAATCCAGTATGAAATAAGAAAGAACCACATAAATACACGAGTTGGCATAGAAATATTTAGAATTAAGCGTTTGTCCCACTGTCAGGAACTTTCCCACGACACGCCACGATCTTCATGACTTCGTCTGTCGCCTCATGTCGTCATGAGTTTCGTGGCGTGACTTAACGATGACGTAGCGCTAACGTAGAGAACTTGGTCATTCTTCGCGGTTCTTGGCGTGCTATGACAATATTTAGAATGTTCAAAAATTGTCGGCGTGGGCGCCGACAAGGAGGAGAACGTGACATGTAGTGACGGTAACGTCATTTGTCTTTGCTGTGACTTAGCGCGTCTTAGCGTGTCTTAGCTTGTCGTAGCTTGTCGTTAGATGTGACCTGACGTGTCGTAGCAATAACTTTGAGATCGGATCCCGAAGACCCGCTACGACACACGAAGTTATACTTACGACAGGCAAAGATATACCTAAGATACTCTACGACAACTTACGACACGCTACGTGGCGATGTCTTGGCATGACGTGGAGCCAAAGTGACTTATTTTTTAACTGATGGATGATCATAGTGTGTCGTCAGGATAACGTAACACTTCCGTAGGGTGTCGTGGGATGTCGTAGCAATGTCTTTGTGCATCATAGTGCTAACGTGACTGTGTCGTGAACTGGCCGTTTAGGCCTACCGTTTGAGGTATGATCGTGGCATTTCACCAATATCCTACCTCAAGGGTAATATCGTGGTGATCGGGGCCGTTCTCGAAGATGAACTTGAATATGGGACACGGACCTTAGTCTCTTGGTAAAAACTTGGGCTGGTATTCTCATCGGTTAAGGAAACTCCTCAGCACCGCTTCTTTAGCGATATATTTTGGGATATGGCAGGTTATTTATGTACAGTATGGCAATATTGGAAGGGTTTATGTAACACAGACGAGGAAAGTATGGCGTAATAAACAAAATACATCAATTAGGAAAGAGTGTTAGGGAGCTTCCTCACCCGACAAGAATATAGTCCGAGGACCTTGAACTTATGTCAGCCCAGGGAGATAGGTTAAAAAGAATATAATGCATGAACTTCCTAGCTATGTATGCACTCACGATCGTAGCTGTCAACGGTGATAAAATAACATAAAGGAATATTTGGTATTATCCAGACTGGATATTTTTTCACACCTGGTTGTAGATGAATAATTATATAGTGGTTTAATTCTGTAACTGAGCACCTTTAATGTTGCGTATATTATAATTAATTAGACAAGTTATCAGGTTAAGGTTATCATTATTTCAAAATCATGTAGCCAGTAGATCTGTAGGATAATTTTTTTTTCCTTAATGTATTAGTCCTACTTTGACCATAGATTTGTTAGCCCATTCCCTGAGGCCCAGAAACCTTCCTTCGTGCCACATACCTTCAAGTCACCACTAATGCCCAAGTGACACGTAAAATCCAGGCAAGGGGTGTCTCATTCAGCTCTGGTGTGGTGATCTGAGCGTCTCACTAAAGCCTGCCCCTTCCTGGTATCAAACTCTCATCCATTCACACAATTCATCACTTCAGTATCCACATCCAGGGAACCTCTAAATAATTTTAAAGTCAGCATCCAAAAAGTAGATACATTCGCATTAAGCTGACATCAATGGAAGTCTGGCTGTTCATCAGACAGATCCTTTAAATTCACTTAATTATATGTTCGTAATTTCATGCAAGATAGTTTGTGAGTTTGTGTCATCCCAGCTGATATTTTTTGTATGTAAGAGCGGGTCTCCATCCGTCAACGTGCGAGTGATTTTCAGCTAATATTCTTTTTCTTTATTTTACATAAAACTCTTGAAGCATATTCGGCCTAATTTATTTTATTCCTCGTTGACCACTGTTTTGACCTTGATATCGTTGCAACTGATATATTTAATAAGGTAATTGGAATCACACCCCTCACTGGATTAAGGCGTCTGGCAATACCTGTAGATAGATACTCTCTTGTTAACGGATAATTCACCATGATGTTCATTCAGCGTATCACTGACTCTGTATTGGACACAGTCTTCTACAAAAGCAATGCAACGAAGCCTACTCCACAACCAATACCAAGCACCACAAACATTCCCTGGAATGGGAAAAAAAAAAAAAAAAAGTCTTATTAGTAAAGATTTTAAAGTTCTCTCTCTCTCTCTCTCTCTCTCTCTCTCTCTCTCTCTCTCTCTCGTGGTAATGACCAAGGGTGGATTGACACAGGAGGTGGTGTTGGCCAGGGAGTACTTCATCCACTTCTCATATAAATCCGATTCCACCATCGCAAAGGCACTAGGAAGAACAGAAATACTCTCATTTCCAGATGGTATGTCCTTGTACTTACTGTTATATTGTCAGATACGAGTTGGTCCAAAAATATCACTCCTCTAGATACCCACCTGCCGATATCTTATGTGTTCAGGGGACGGCTCAGTGTGCTGGTATGGGCGTGGATGTGGCTCTGAGATTAGGAAACGAGTAAATAATTCAGGACTGACATTGATAACGCTGACCGAGCCATTCCCGAAATACATGGGAGCTCATGCAGCCGAGTGGAAGAGGAGTGCTATAAATGGGTCACATTGTATGGTCTCTCAAATATAAATAGTCATGTTTAACTGTCCTGGCATTTACTAAAGACCCTAATCCTGTATGTCTGAAAAAAAAAAAAATGTAAATGTTTAATCTATAATAGCGTTAGCAGTAATTGGCACGATATATATATATATATATTGTTACGGAACAGAAAAAGATAATGTACACTTTAAGTGAGAATACGAAGAGTCACTACTGTCCCGCAAAGTTCCAGGTTCAAAACAAAAGAGTTAGGTAAAATTACAAGTTAAAGTTTAATGCTTAAATTAACAACAAAACATTCAGGACTCATAAGGATAATGTAATGGCAAATAAACAGGTTAAATATATGGTTAACTGCAATAGCCTCTATTAACACGAAATTAGCGAGAGTAAATTTATCTAAGTCAGCCCTGATAAAATGAGATACCAGATAATACTCAGTGAATGCCAGATAAATTATTACAGATACAAACTATTATCCAAAATGACTGACAAAGAACCCTACATAAATTACAAAATTCACTAGGCCTACAAATTAAACTTATGCTATAAAGTACAAGAAAAAATGCAACAACAGTTATACTCAAATTACACACAGCTGCTAGATGTTTGGAGATTTCTTGAGCACTCACAATAATAATATCTGTACAGGGGAGGACAGAGATGTGAACAAAATGAGGAGCAGATCTAAGCGGCCATGATGCAGAGACTGAGCTCATTATATAGGGGCCGGCAGAGCCTGATACAACTTGTAAGAGGACGCGCAAATGAAAGCCATGGGGAAATAGAGTTCACAATCCCGCTCTGGACAACAGAGAGAACGACTTACTCTACTATAACGGTAGAAGGGGGGGACTGAGGCAGAACACGCTCGTGATCAAACATGCAGCAACTGTGCGTTAAAATTACACAAAGGATGATGAAATCATAGGCTATGTAACACCTCCCCACAAAGAAAAAAGAAATTTACAAAGGAAATTTCTTATTACTCTAAAACAATCTGTATAAGGCATTACAGACCATGCAAAGGTCTTTCCTAATGTTACAAAACATGAGATCTCCCTAGCACGTTCAGTCATAGGTACTTGCCAGTATCCCTTTAACAAATCAAACTTACTTATGTACCTAGCCTTTCCGATCTTGTCTATGCAATCTTCCACACGAGGGAGAGGGTAAGTGTCTGTTTTAGTTATCTGATTAACACGTCTGTAGTCGATGCAAAGCCTCTGTGACCCACCTGGCTTAGGGACCAGAGTGACAGGAGAACTCCACTCGCTCTGACAGGGCTCAATCATCTTGTGGTCCAACAGGTAGCCAAGCTCCTTCTGGATGAGAGGAACTTTCACTGGGTTCACACGGTAAGGAGGCAATTTAATTGGCTTTGCGTCTCCAACATCGACATCATGCATCAACACAGTAGTTCTTCCTGGAGTGGCACGGAACACTTGCGGGTACTCCTGCAGTAATGCCGAAAACTCCAGCCTTTCCTCGGGAGGTAGATGAGAAAGCTTAGTCTGGAGATCATTCATGATATCAGGATTTTTCCCCAAACTATCACTCAGGCTCATACTGCATGGGATAGCTTCACTTGCAGACTCGGGTGGAACAGCTACAGTGCAGACTGGATTATTTTCGTCCCGCCTGTGATATAACTTTAGCATGTTGATGTGACATAGTTGCTTGCTCTTTCTACGATCTGGTGTGGCGATGACATAGCTGACATCACTGAGTTTCTTCTCCACGAAATAAGGGCCACTAAACTTGGCTTGAAGAGGTTGCCCATGAACTGGTAGCAGAATCAAAACCTGATCTCCTGGCTGAAAGTGGCGTAACCTGGACTTCTTGTCATACCAAGTCTTCATCTTCTCCTGAGCAGCTCCTAAATTCTCTCTCGCCAGCTGTAAAGCAGTGGACAGCCGTTCTTTGAAATTCATCACATACTCCAGCAGGTTGACGTCATCTTCCTCCGACAGCCAGCATTCCTTGAGTAGCTTAAGGGGTCCTCTTACTTCATGGCCAAACAGTAGTTCAAAGGTGAGAAGCCCAGTGATTCATTTTGAGATTCTCTTGCAGCAAACACAACGAATGGAAGACCTTTATCCCAGTCTTTCTGATGTTCCAAACAGTATTTCTTGAGCATCGATTTGAGTGTTTGATGATATCTCTCCAACGCTCCTTGGGTCTGGGGATGGTAAGCTGAAGACGTGATCTGGGAGATGCCCAACTCTTTCAGAGACTGCTTGAAAACATTTGACATGAAATTACTTCCTCGGTCTGACTGTACCTCCTTGGGCAGACCAAACTTTGTGAAGAACCCTAGCATTTCCTTAACCACGTTCTTTGCTGAGATGTTTCTAAGTGGAATGGCTTCAGGATAACGAGTAGCCATATCAATCATGGTCAACACATAAGAAAATCCTGAAGAAGTCTTAGGAAGAGGGCCCACAATATACACCAACACACGGGTGAAAGGCGCCTCAAAAGGAGGAATGGGAACTAGAGGTGCAACCTTTTCGGTCTGATTACACTTTCCCACAACTTGACAGGTGTGACAAGACTTACAATACCAGGAAACATCCCTGAAGATACCTGGCCAGTAGAAGTGTTTCAAAATGCGTGCCACAGTCTTCCTCACTCCAAGGTGTCCTGCCAAACTGGAATCATGAGCCACTCGAATGATATCCTGCCTACAAACACGAGGGATGACAACTTGATGTACAACCTCCCATTCACAGTCGGCTGATGCTGTTGGGGGTCTCCACTTCCTCATAAGTACTCCTGACTTTACATAATAACAAGTAGAAGCACCGGCTGACTCTTCTTCACTGTAAGCAGAGTTAGCTAGACCTTTCAACTCAGGGTCAGCAACCTGCAACTCAACCAACTCTTGACGAGACAAATTATCAACACTACGGGGTACTGCCTCATCTGGTGAGTGGTCCAAATTAGCAAGAAAAGTGTCAGCTAGGATAACATCATCATCATCATTATCCTCTAAATCACCAGTAACTTTAGACTTAGCCCTAGTGACAGCACATGCAGGGAACACATCAGGGACATCACAATCCTGGGACGCAGCCACTGGCTCACTAGACAACTGAGGAGCTGGACACACTTAACTTCCACCAATATCATTTCCAAGTAAGAAAGTTACACCTGACATTGGGAGTGTCTCAACCAACCCAACCATAACAGAACCATTAACAAAACCAGACTCTAAATTCACTCTGCACAGAGGGACAGAGAAGTAATTATTTCCTACACCTTGTAAGATTACAGTTTCATCAGAGGAATTAACATTAGAGCCTAGAACACTGGTCAGCATAAGGGATTGGCAAGCACCTGTATCACGATATATTTTAACTGATTTCCTGTCATTACTGTCCAGAGGACTGACAAAACCATCAGACAGGAAATTAGCACATGAACTCTTGAGAGTGTCACCCACGTTACTGCTCAAAAGAGGAGCTCCATCATGAGAATTTAAGTTACCCCTCAAAGCAGGTTCAGTTAACTCAGTTAAAGAATTCTGGGAACTCTCAAGAGTGGACACTAGACCAATTGACTGAATATTTAAAGACTCCTTTTTGTTCACATCACGCTGTCTCCTGAAACATCTCTCCGTAGTATGACCAAGCTTACTACAATAAGTACATTTACTTTTCTGAAATCTAGAGGTGAAGCTGGTATTTACTTCCTGAGAAACATCATCTTTATTCTCTTTCCTGTTACCTGTACTCTGAGTAGAGGCAACGTACTTACTCTCAGCTTTCCCTTTTTCTCTAGAATATCTCTTGTGAGTGAGAACATACTCATCAGCTAAAACTGCAGCATCAGACAAATTATCTATTCTTTTCTCATCAAGATATAGGCTTACATCTTTACTAATACACCTTTTGAAATCCTCCAGCAAAATCATCTGCTTAAATTTACCAAAATCAGAATCCACATTCTTAGAATTTAACCACTGCTCTAACAGATCTTCTTTGATTTTTGCATACTCAACATGGGGTTGCTTATCTTGCTTGTAAGTTGTCCTAAATTTTACTCTATAGGCTTCAGGAACAAGCTCATAGGCCTTAAGAATCAAGCTCTTAACTACATCATAATTATCAGATTGATCCTGAGGCAAAGATGCATAAGTTACTTGAGCTTTACCGGTGAGAAC
This sequence comes from Coenobita brevimanus, assembly GCF_032717465.1. NCBI lineage: Eukaryota > Metazoa > Arthropoda > Malacostraca > Decapoda > Coenobitidae > Coenobita > Coenobita brevimanus. Next base: position 37,118,348 of record NC_136999.1, on the reverse strand, counting down.
AGTTTGAAGGAGTACTGTCCAATACTCCTTAGGCCAATTAAAACCTGTAGCTACCCTCTCAAACAACTGAAAATACTTGGTTAAATCAGATTCATTAAAAGGAGGGACAAGTTTAACATTTTTAGCCACATCAAAATCATCAGAGCTAGATGATCCAGTTCCACCTTGTTTCATGCGATACTCATGGTCTGCCTGAATCCTGGCAAGTTCAACTTGTGCCTGTATCTGTGCCTCCTGAATCCGAGCCTGAGATTCCGCCTCCTTAGCCTGAGACTCAGCCTGCTTAGCATTTGCCTGAAATTCAGCTTCTTTAGCACGAGCCTCCTGCAGAGCTAGCTGTAACTTAGCTAATTCAATCTGCGTTTGCTCATTTGGAGGAGTTACATTAAACAAGCTTTTATTAATCATGCCAACAATTTGATCTTTAGAATGATGAGAGTGAACTGCAATTCCCAATTGTTGAGCAACAATCTTAAGTTCATTCTTTGTTCTGTTTTCTATATCACACAGTGTTTGCACATTTGACAAAAAATCTTTGGCTTCATCAAGTGTAGAAATAGTAGCCATCATGAATATATCACAGTCACAAAATATCAAACAATATCCTTATGATAATATCCTGAATATCCTGATATGAGGTCGCCAAATTTATGTTACGGAACAGAAAAAGATAATGTACACTTTAAGTGAGAATACGAAGAGTCACTACTGTCCCGTAAAGTTCCAGGTTCAAAACAAAAGAGTTAGGTAAAATTACAAGTTAAAGTTTAATGCTTAAATTAACAACAAAACATTCAGGACTCATAAGGATAATGTAATGGCAAATAAACAGGTTAAATATATGGTTAACTGCAATAGCCTCTATTAACACGAAATTAGCAAGAGTAAATTTATCTAAGTCAGCCCTGATAAAATGAGATACCAGATAATACTCAGTGAATGCCAGATAAATTATTACAGATACAAACTATTATCCAAAATGACTGACAAAGAACCCTACATAAATTACAAAATTCACTAGGCCTACAAATTAAACTTATGCTATACAGTACAAGAAAAAATGCAACAACAGTTATACTCAAATTACACACAGCTGCTAGATGTTTGGAGATTTCTTGAGCACTCACAATAATAATATCTGTACAGGGGAGGACAGAGATGTGAACAAAATGAGGAGCAGATCTAAGTGGCCATGATGCAGAGACTGAGCTCATTATATAGGGGCCGGCAGAGCCTGATACAACTTGTAAGAGGACGCGCAAATGAAAGCCATGGGGAAATAGAGTTCACAATCCCGCTCTGGACAACAGAGAGAACGACTTACTCTACTATAACGGTAGAAGGGGGGGACTGAGGCAGAACACGCTCGTGATCAAACATGCAGCAACTGTGCGTTAAAATTACACAAAGGATGATGAAATCATAGGCTATGTAACAAAATATATATATATATATATATATATATATATATATATATATATATATATACCCCTGTGGCGGGAGGGACACAACCTGGCCGCACTATGAGGTGGTACTACTACTCTGCGGCCAGGTTGTGTTAAGAAGAATACTGCCAACGTATTCCCTGCGTGTCGTAAAAGGCGACTGGAAGGGGCGGGGTGATGGGACTAGGGACCCCGTCCTCTGTTTTTTAGTTCCTAAAAAGAGACAGGCCAGAGAAAGGGATGGGGGATGGAGTTATCCCCGTACCCTGAAGATAGGGTCTATGAATGTGCGTGGATGTAGTATGATTGAGGCTAAAAGGGAGGAGATTGGGAGAATGTTTGTGAGAAGAAAGTTGGATGTGTCAGCTTTGAGTGAAACGAAGATGAAAGGGAAGGGGGAATCTATGATTGGAAGTGTGAATGGAAGATTGTCAGGTGTTGATAGAGGAAGGGCAAGAGAAGGTGTGGCCTTGTTAGTGAGTCCGGAAGTACAGCAATGTGTGATTGAATGGAAGGAGGTGTCATCGAGATTGATGTGGGTGAAAGCGAAATTTGAACGTGAGTTGTGGGTGTTTGTGAGTGCATATGGGCCTGGTAGTGAAAGGGATGAACAGGAGAGGGAGTCTTTCTGGAATGATGTTGATGAGTGTCCGCAGAGTTTTGGAGCGAATGTGAATGTGGTAATGATGGGAGATCTGGATGCTAGAGTGGGAAATGTAGCAGTTGAAGGCGTAGTTGGTATGCATGGTGTGCCTGGAAGAAATGAAAATGGGGAACAAATGATAGCGATGTGTGTTGAGCGAGAGATGGTGATTGGGAATACGCTGTTTGAGAAGAAAGATATTTATAAGTATACATGGGTGAGACAGGACGGTGGAAGGGTTGTTGATAAAGCTTTGATGGACTATGTGGTTGTGTCTAGGAATGTAATAGGAAGATTGTTGGATGTGAGAGTTCTGAGAGGGGAGGGTGGAGGTATGTCTGACCATTACCTGGTGGAGGGAAAGTTAATAGTAGGTAAGAGATGGGTGAGAGCTAGGAGGGTTAGGTGTGGCAGGGAGGTTTTGAAAGTGAGTGAGTTGGATAAAAGAAAGAAAAAGATAGAGTATCAGGAGAAATTGAAAGATGAGTGGAACACAGTGAAAGATCGGGAAAATGGCAGAGTGGAGGAGGAATGGCAGTTGTTTAAGAGTGCTGTGGTGGGGCATGCAGAAGAGGTGTGTGGTGTGAGACGTGTGGGTGGTGGTGTAAGAAAAGGAAGTGAATGGTGGTGCGAGGAAGTAAGTATGGCTGTGGCTGAGAAGAGACGTGCATATGAAGTGTGGCTGCAGAGGAAGGATGAGATGTCATATGAAAGGTATAAGGAAAAGAGGAATAGAGCGAGAAGGGCTGTGCGTGATGCTAAAGTGTCAGCAGAGAATTTTCAACAGAATAAGAAAAGTGGGGTAGGCGGCTGACAGAGAATTTTCAACAGAATAAGAAAATGTTTTGGAAGGAGGTGAAAAGGGTGCGAAAGGGAGAGTCTGGGAAGGAAGAACGAGTAAAAGCAGAGGATGAAAGGATGTTAATTGAAATGGATGCAGTAAGGAAGAGATGGGCAGAGTATTTTGAAAGATTGTTAAATGTAGAGGAGGAAAGGGTGGCTGAGATTGTGGCGGATGGAAGGGTGCAAGGAAAAAATGTGTTGGGAGAGTTAAATGATTCTTTGATCACGAAGGAGGAAGTGGAGAAGGCACTAAAGGAGATGAAAACAGGGAAAGCTGCAGGTATAGATGGGTATGCTGTAGAATATCTGAAGGGTGGTGGAGTGACTATTGTTGACCGGTTAGTAAGATTGTTGAATGTGTGCTTTGAGAAAGGTATGATGCCAATTGACTGGGCAAGTGCTTGTGTGGTCCCGTTGTATGAAGGCAAGGGTGATAAGTATGAATGTACTAGGTTTAGGGGTATAAGTCTGTTGAGTGTTGTAGGTAAGGTGTATGGTAGAGTGTTAATTATGAGAGTTAGAGAGGGTACAGAGGGAGTGATTGGTGATTAGCAGTGTGGCTTTAGGAGAGGGAGGGGATGCGTTGATCAGGTGTTTGCTGTGAGACAAGTGTGTGAAAAGTATTTAGCGAAAGGCAAAGTTGTGTTTTGGGCATTTATGGATTTAGAGAAAGCGTATGATAGAATTGATAGGGAGGCTTTGTGGACTGTTTTAAGATTGTATGGACTTGATGGTAGGTTACTAAAAGGGGTGAAAAGTTTTTATGTAAATAGTAGAGCGTGTGTAAGAGTGGGAAATGCTGTGAGTGATTGGTTTCCCGTGAGAGTGGGGCTGCGACAGGGATGTGTGATGTCACCTTAGTTGTTTAATACTTACATGGATGGTGTTGTAAGGGAGGTGAATGCAAGAGTTTTAGGTGGAGGTCTGAGTCTGGTGAATGTTGATGGTGGAGAGTGGAATCTGAAGCAGCTGCTGTTTGCAGATGATACTGCACTGGTGACTGATTCAGAGGAGAGATTGAGACAGTTGGTAGAGGAGTTTGGAAGGGTGTATGAAAGGAGGAAATTGAAAGTAAATGAGAATAAGAGTAAAGTGATGAAGTGTACGAGGTTAATAGATGGTAGGGGGATGAATATAGTTTTGAATGGTGAGTTGCTTGAGGAGGTAGATTGTTTTAAATATCTAGGGTCACATGTTGCTGTGGATGGAAGAATAGATGCAGAAGTGAAGTTTAGAGTAAATGAAGTAGGAAAGGTGCTGGGACGAATGAAAAAAGTGTTTAAATGTCGTTCGCTTAGAATGGATGTAAAGAGAAGGCTGTATGAGGGTGTTGTGGTACCCACTGCGTTATATGGGGCTGAAACATGGAATATGGGTGTAGCAGAGAGGAAAAGTTTGAATGTAATGGAGATGAGGTGTCTGAGGAGTATGTGTGGAGTGACGCGTATGGATCGGGTGCGAAATGATGAAGTGCGAAGGAGAACTGGGGTTGTTCGGGAGATGGCTGGTAGAGTTGAGCAGAGGGTGTTGCAATGGTTTGGGCATATATGGAGAGAATGGATAATGAGCAATTGGTGAAAAAGATAACTAGATCTGATGTGAGAGGTGTAAGGCTGAGAGGAAGACCACGAATAGGATGGATGGACAGTGTGAAGAAAGCGTTGGATGCGAGAGGGATGTCTGTTGAGCAAGGAAGAGTGGCTGTGCGTGACAGAAATAAATGGAGATAAATTGTGAATGAATAAATGATGACGCAGCCCTGAGGGGATATTCTCCCGCATTTGGTCTGATCAGTTAGTCAGATCAGGTGCGGGTAAGGGGATGGGTCTGTTATGATGTGGCAGGGGTAAACCAGTTCTGCTGTCGGGCCCTGCTGCAGATGTCACTGATTGCATGGCGCAGTTGACCCTTGTGCGGTGTGGTGCGGTGAGGATCTGTCCGTTCTCCCCTTTGGGGCTAAGATGCGAATGAATGTGTTTGAATGGATGAGTAAATGGGGAGTGTGTCGTCCTGTCTCGGCTACCTCCCTTTCCTTGGGGGAAGCAGCCTAGGTATATATATAGATAGATATATATACGTATTATGAAAATAGGCACACCATTATTCACAATGAATTTATTACCCTCCAATAGATATTATTTTACATGCTTGAGTTTATGTATAATATGAGACGTCATAATATTACTTTTGATCATGTTAGTCACGTAATTCACTGAACTGATAAATTACCATTGCATCTCGTTCCCATATAGTCGTATATTTAATAGTGGTGGTGATTAATTTCGAGTCCTTTCTCATTCTGTTTACGAATCGAGTTGAAACTCTGACATGCTAACTTTATACATTTAGTTATTATTACTTTTTTATGTCACAGTAGCCTTAATATATTCAAAATATTCCTATGATGTCCTGTGTAATGTGTGATTGGTTAGAAGTACAGACATATGAAGCTTTATGTAAACTATAGAGAAGAGGGTGGACGAAGGTGTGTCCTCCAACCAATAACCAGTCCCTGGCCAGTGGCAAAGAGTTGGTGCCTAACAACCCTGGACTGAACTTTTGTCACACCGGTATTCCATGAACCATGCATGTGTGTACGATATATAATGTTTCTGTCCTACAAAATCCTCATCCATGATATCTCAGAGTTATGCCCTTTGTCCTTTCCTCCGTAGACACCGTACAGTCACCGAGGTTGTGTGTGTGTGTAAATGGGTCACTGATTTAGTTGGAGTATTTTATTAAGTTTAATTCTATCTCTTTTGTATTTTCTGTCTTGAATTCTCCATATTTCCACCACACTTACCCCCTGTCTAAAACAGGAAAAATTAGACTATTCTTACGAGCCAAAAATATCAGAGGCAGCGGTAGGTAAAGTGGTCCTGCCCATGTAGATATCACACTGACCTGTCGACAAGAAGTATTGCAAAGTTCCAACTGAGTTACCAAATTAAATACAACAAATTACTTTTTCTCCATTTAAATAAACTGTAATCTACCATACTACTCAATAATATCAAAGAATAGTCATTTTCTCCTAACTACAGAGCTTCCTAAGTGTACTTCATGAGAGAACGACAATGAATAGACCAGAACCTGAATAAGTCTGCAGCCATGAAAATGCAGAAGATAATACCGACATCAAACGCCACATGAGTATGAGGTCTCGCCAGCCTATCAATGTTTGCCAGGAAGGTGCTGCACGAGGTGATGGTCACTCGCTCTGTCAAAGAGGTCTGGAAAATCATGGTTCACCCCAGATTTGACAAGCTGGAAGAGGGGAAACACCATGAATGAAACAGGAAGAAAAATGTTTAAAATCTATTGGTGTTATATGGTGCACAGTCAGCCTTTGTGGTATGGAAGAGTAATATAGTATAGCAAAGGTAAAACTGACATCGTTTTCTTTCACATCATCAGCATCCTGCCCATTCTTTGCTAGATAAAGAACCACAGGACGGGGACAACACCAGACATATGGGGGTTCTGGTGATATAGTGGTAGCATTATTATATACTACACTCTGTAACTGTAAAACCCTAAGTTCAGTTCTTGGGCCAGACAGCTTAAACAAAGTTTTAATAGCCACTGAGCTACGTTGTTTTGGCGTACTGTAGATAGTGGGTGGGTATGTGGGAAATCGGCACTATCAGAGGGTTAAGCATTGCACTCTTTATAAGCATGTCATGGCTGTAACTGAGTGCAATGAGCTGGAGCCACAGGCAGTCTTGTATATACTTGTGAGCATACTGTATTATTCAACTAAATTAACATATTTTCAACTTCAAGGCATATAGGACACATTTTAATATTACTCTTACCGGTACGTAATGAAATAACATTATGCAGACGTAATGCTTCTAGAGTTCTTGATGTTTAAGGGAAGTAAAGATAGATAGACAGATAGAGATACAAATACAGATATATATAGATACATTCTACTGTAACCTTATGACTGAAATATTTTGCTGAACTGTATCATTTTTTTTTATGTATTCAGAACAAAGTTGACGTAACTTTCTACCATAAATTTGTTAGAAATTTACCATTTCAATGGTGGTGAAAATGTAGAAAGACAGATTACAGCTGACATTAGTTGAGTGCTAACAAAAACTGTAGAAGGGTTAACGCGCCGGCTCCCATTCATGTATATATGAGGCCGCGCGTGCGAGTTTGTACTAAACGACGTTTTTTAAAAAGGCCAGAAATCACATATAAAGTTTGCAAATATTGAAACGATTATAACTCCGTTGTTTTTAAAGTTAGAGACTTCATTCAAAGACCAAAATGAAAGATAAAGTATGCCGAATATGCCCATGTTCTTAGTCATTGAAAATAATATATGCAAATATACGAAATTAAAAACTTTTTTTGAAATGCCAATAATCGGTGATTTTTAGTATACAACTTCAACGAAATATTACTCTGTTATTAATAATGCTAGAGACTCCATTTAAAAAAACACAGTAAAGAGGAAAGGATGCAGATTATGAATGTATAAACAGATTTCGGATAAACCAATTAGTGCAATAGAAAACACCTGTTTTCCAAGTGCGACAGAATTTTCACTCTAAGTTCATGATCACAAAACCATTCAGTACATAGTTGTTAGTGGAGATAAAGACATCAAATTATAGCATAATATAGTGCACAGATTAAAAGCAGGGAAAAGTCACTTGGAGTAGCTTTTCTCCAATGAGAATGACATGCGAGGCAAAACTGGGCCTTTGCAGTACCACCAACAGCATTCGCTGGAGATGCTGAATATATCACATAACCACAAGAGTTTATGGGTTAATGAGAAACAATATTGACCTTATTTAACATGTCTGAGCATTGACAATATTTACTTCATAATCTGGCACTTAAGGTAAAATTATATTCACAACGACTGTTAGATGCTAACAATAGGTAATAATGTATATAGCAAGTGGATTGGCGGTGACTCACTGTCGGTGTTGCTTGGTACAAACTCGTCCATGCTGGCGGTCTGTCAACCACTCTCACCTCACAAAACGATTTCAGTGTTGTATTTTGGAGGACTTTCAACCTTATGTCTAGTTCGAAATTGTACCAAGCGACATGCCTGGGATATAAAAGAAGGGTTAAAATAGTGATATAACATGAAAATGCATGATTGGCTTGAGTGGTGCTTGGTACAAACTCGCACGCAGGGCCTTATATACTTCCACACGTTTTGTCACTGTGACTCCCATTGATGTATATAAACACACAGCAATTGCAAGGTCCCTAATTTGCACAATCTTCATATTTCGCGTATGATTTTTGGTACGTATACATGGGACACCTTCCTCTACAAGATCCCAGGCAAGGTCAATGCCTTACCCCGCACGACCTCCCCCCCTCGCACGCCATTGTCTCGGCAATTCACCTGTTACCAGTGACCTGGCCAGAGCGATTCCCCAATCGATGACAATGTGGACAAAGTTTACATGGCATTAGAGGAAGAAACAGTCAGAAATGATGATCAGGTAATGTCGGCAAGAAATGTCAGGTATGCTGATGTGTTTGGTGAGCAAAACAATGCTTATATTGCCTATATTACTGTATGAAAACCAATATACTCTCTTACTACATGTAAATTCGTACCAAAATAAATAAATAAATACCATTTATGAGTGGTGTGGAATAGTTACCCTCCTACAGAACTCATTTTCTTCAGAGCCAGCCTGATGGAAAAGACAGTAAGGTAAGGGGTACTACTACCTGTACTCAGTATTATAAACCTCAGGTGAGCGATTTCTCTATGAATTTTCGATGTTTCTCACCAAAAGCAGAGGTTTGAGCCATTTTTTTTTTCCCCCAAAATGGTCGGGAGTGGGGGGAGTCAGTGGTGGAGAATCAGTCAGGATGGAGTGGGTTAATACAATTATTTTAAAGTTATTACTTTTCTCACCCCATGTCTAGCTCATCTGGGAGTGGGTAATGCATAGCTTTTCTCCACGGAGCGGGAGGAGGAGAAGGAGGAAGAAATGCAGAGTTCTGACTAAAAACAAGATAATGAGGATTAGGGACGAACTGTGCATTTATGTGTATGCAGTTAGTCTCCTGCTATGGAGTGGGGCTTGGACATTTTAGTCATGCTTGGTTTGTTGCTGAAACAAGAAATTTTTATATTAGGCTTAGGAAAAAATAAATATAATAAAATGGAAGAATGAACTGCTCCTGTAACACATTTTCCCTTGATATTAATTTGTTCATGTAAATTCAATTTATCTATTGTTTGGGCATGTAAAAATACCCATTGAAAAAGCTAGTTTTTCTACATACAAATATTTTCTTCAAAATTCTCACTGACATCTCAGTCAAACACTAACCTATGATAAGTGATACGGAGATAGCCATCGATGATTCCAAATGTGCCTAACACCATCTTACAGTATTCTAGCCATAAATTTTAAAGTAAAAAAAATATCTAATGTCACCTTGGCATTGAGTTCAAAAACTGTTACGAGGTGCTTGACACTTGAAGGACTTAGAGAAGTTTGTCCCCTGACTTGTTTCATTATTCACACACACACACACACACACATATGTATATATATATATATATATATATATATATATATATATATATATATATATATATTATAGATAGATAGATGGAAGTATATATACAATATGAATTCTGTTAACCCCTTCGTACTCATTGATGCGTTAGTCATCTTTTGGGTCTGGCTGCAAAAATACGCATTGACGCTTTGGGTGCCTTTAAAGCAAAAAAACATTAGCCAGAAAGTAAGTTTTCAGCCGATCAGCGTCATTTTTGGAGGTGTCATAGCTTGCCCAGTGCTCATCAAAATAATGAGTTGGCAACTGTGGGTCCCGATACTAGTGAGAGTGAACAGGTTTTTCAGTACAAAATGAGCTGTGAGTGGGGAAGGTACTGTGCAGTTTCATTCATTTAAATCTCCTCTATTACCCCCATCCCGGCTGTGCAACATATTTTGCTATACCAGTAGTGTTTCTGTATAGGTTTGGGGCACTGTTGTGACTAGATTTGGTGTTTGCAATAGGAAATTTGGTGTTTGTGAAGCATTCCTGTTTGTTATCAGCAGTTGGCTCAATGAAGATTGTGCTACTGTTTCTAATCAACTTCGCTACCTCTACCCTGTACCAAATGTTAGTATTCAACAATAATAATAATGACAGCGAATCATGTGAGTATAGTGTGCATATTTAGTGTACAAGGAATTCGTGAAATACGGGCAGGAGCTTAGCGTGAGGCAGGAAACTGCCCTACAGTCACGACACGGCTTGAGTACACTAGTTTTTTTGCAGTTTTCTAAAAAATTATGAGGCGTAGGAGAACTGTTCTGGTCTGAAATGAAAGCCCATGAAGTTCTACATAAGATGATGAAATAAAAACATAACACTGCCAAGAAATGTTTCTCATTAGAGCTCCCCAAATAAAACTCTGTTGTCTGTCAGAAATAGGTTTGACTTTTTTCCTTATTACTCAAAAACCATACCTCGTATCAAAATTGACCTCACTCATCTGAAAGCTAATAAACTTCTCTTTCCAATGATGGTATAACATGTAACGATTGATTAGTAAACATTCAAGTCATGATGTTGGGAAGTGAGATGAAAGTTCCCAAATGTTTATTCACAACACCCTAATGTACATATAGTGTGTGTGGGTGTGGGTGTGTTTTGCTTATTGTGTAGAACAAACATCGAAGAATAGGAATATGTGGGTTTTGTGGCAAAATTAATATGTTTGGGTGGTGAAAATAAGCCGAGAATACACTTTTGGGGGGCGCACGATGGGTGGAGGGAAGAGGAGAAAAGCCAATGTGTCGTGGAACACGAAACTTTTTAGAACTTACCCTGCATGAAATGGTTAAAAGTTAGCCATCTGTTAAAATTGGTATAGCTCATTATCCTAGGTAGGCAGTCCACCTACGAGAGTGAAAACTCTGATATCAAACTTCGATAACCCTAATGCTCAAGGATTTCATACTCCTGAACCACAACATGACCCTCTTCATTTCTAGTCAGCATCCTTGGAAAGATGTAACCCCTCTTTGGTTTCACACATCCTACAAGACAATCAAGAACTAATGGCAGAGTCACGTGATTAAAAGTGTCCAATCGTTTTATAGACTCAAGAGCAATGACATAACCTTGTCGGCAGAGGAAGCAAAATAAACAGAATTTACCACTGAAACACTCCTGAGATCGGCTCCAGTGTCAAAGCCAGACCAGCAGTATTTGTAACCATCACTGCTGATTTTGCCAGAACCAGGCCACCTCACCTCAGCAGTGCAGGTATGCCGATGCCCAGTCACCACAATTCTCGTGACAACAAAGGCAATCGATTATCTGAGAGAGGCTAAGAATGTTCCAGGGCCTCACCCTAAGTGCCCTTCTACGATTAAACCCATAGACAAACTTTTTTTTTTTCTAATAACAGAACACAGGAAGGAAAAACAAGTGAATAAAAATAATAATCCATGCACCAGATTACTGGCATCCTCCATTCGTAAAATATCTGTAACAGTTGGACTTGAATAGCTGTCGGTTGAAGATTGGGGGGTAACAACTCCGGGGAAACGAGTTCCAGAGAGATGCAGTATGGGGAACAAGAGAATTCTGATAGGCAGAAGTTCTGCAGTATGACTGTGTGACTTTCCAATCATGAGCACTACCAGATACCTGTGTAGCACAAGGGAAGGCATGTGGAGGTGGCACAGTGGACTTAACTTCGTCTGAGCATTTGCCACAAAAGTATCTGTAAAATAATGCAAAGTAGGCAACATTCCTTCTTACCTGTAGGGATGGTAGTTTATTTATAATGGCAGGGTTATTAATAATTCCAACAGCTTTGTTGTGAATTTTGTCTAGTTGTTTTAGACTGACCTCTCCACATCCATTCTACAAGGGTGAACAATATTAAAGCTGAGAGTGCATATGACTCTTATAAATTACACCTAACTGCTCTCCAGTGAAGAAGTTACGGACTCTGTACAATCATCCAAGTTTCTTTAAGGTAGTTTTAGCAAGTAATCTGACATGAGAGGACCAGCTGACGGCATTGTTAAGTGAAACACTGAGATTTTCATTACTTTTGGAGATGGGAATATTAGTAGCACTGAAGGTAATATGCGAATCTGGCAATATATGTGTATTAGCAAATTGTATATATTTAGTGTTACTAGCATTAAATGAGACGAGGTTATTTTGTCCCCAGTCACTTACAAGTCTTGATTTATGGAAATGGCTGTACTGAGTTGAGGGTTAGAGATACTAAACTTTGTAAATGCATGTTTGAGTGTGAATGAACTGCAAAGTGTCGAGTCATCTGCATATGAATGAATGCGGTTGTGACAGATCAGAGATCATTAATAAGAATTAGGAATATGGCTGGCAACTGAAGTGTTCCCTGTTGCATGCCAGGGTTGGTTGGGGGGAAATAGGAATATACATCTTCGTTTACTCTTATTTTCCTGTTGCTGCGATATGAGGAAAGCAGAGGAACGAAAGACACCATTCCATAGCAAAGGAGTTTGGAGAGCAGGGAACGGTGCCACACACTGTCGAAAGCTTTAGAAATATCAAGGGCTACTGCATGAGTTTCTCCTTGTTGGCCAGTTGATTGATGGATGGTGTGAGTCAGGAGACTGAGTATGTTAATGGTGGATCTTTCGTGGTGAAATCCATATTGTCTATCACTAATTGAGTTGTTGGATTCAAAGTATTTAACTATGTCCTAAATAATTACAGATTCAAATACTTTAATAAAGAAGATGTGATAGCTATTGGTCTGTAATCAGAGGAACTTCCTTTCTTTGGAACTGGGTGGATATTGGCTTCTTTCCATGAATTAGGGGATGAAGAAGTACGTATGCATAGTCAGAATAATTTAGCCAGAACAGAGGCAAGTTCTGGGGAACACTTTTTCAAAACAATTGGAGGAATTCCATCTGGGCCTGAAGCTTTGTTGGTTGGTAAATTGGCTAGGAAGGATTTTACACACCTAGTTTATATTTCAAGTGGAACATTTTTGGGAAAGTCAAGATCTAGTACTCTGACTTTCTGGCTGATTTCCTCCACGGTAGAAAATCTGGCAAATGTACTGGCAAAGATATTCGCTCTCCCACGTGGGTCATTTATAATGTTGCCATCTGCTCAGGGACGGTGGTGTCGCTGTGGAAGGTGGACACCGTATGATAAGTTTGTCCTTCCACAGCAACACCATTACATTGCCCTTGTGTCTAGCTTCCACTCCATAATCATGCAGGCGTCTAGCATTGCTGATGTCGTGCAGCTCCCTCGGTGCTCCCCTTTCAAGTTGTACTGTGCCACACACACATACACTTTCGCTGCAGAGGCATTCGGACAATGATACAGAGTTGTAATAACTGTCCATATACAACATGTATCCTCTTCTCCCCCACATACAGTATATATCAAAATTCCAAATGCCTAAAGCCAAGATGTAAAGTTTGATGGTATACTTTTGGGGCTTCATAGGGTTATATACACGGAAGGAGAGCCTCCCCTTCCAATCCAGAGATCCCTCATCCAGGCTAAGATGTTCACACAGGATGTAAAGATTGTAAACCTCCTTGAACCTCTGAAGGATATACTGCATCACTGTGCAAATCCTGATTAGCCAGTCTTGATTGTCCTTGGGTATGGGGAGACTACTGAAAGCATGAAAGTGCTTCAGGATGGCCATGAAGCGCTTTCCATTTATTGCCCACCGAAATATGGGATAATCGTAAACCTCTGTGGACTGCCAAGTGTGTCTTATGGTTGGCAGGTTACATATCCCCATAAGAAAGTATAACCCGAGGAACCTGGCCATCTCCTCTTGATTGCAGAGGTACCAAGCATCTACTGCAGTTCCCAGGAATTTTGCATAGTTGTTGGTTTTGACCATCAGGTAGATCAAGAACTCCCTGGTAAAAAAAAGTTTTTAATATTGGAGTGGAGTTGTTGGTGCTGCCACTCTCAAACATGGAGTTTCAGTGAAGGGGCCAGCATTGGATGTGAATGACCCAGAACTCCAGGTTTCATCCTGACAGTCTTCACCTGAGGAAATACTTGGCTGTGTACTTGTGTGGCACACACGACCCCGAGCCAGATGACTACCTCTCTGTCGCCCATCACTACCTCGTTTAGGCCCAAACTGCCCTTGTCTTTGTGGTGTGGAGGGAGATGGTGATGATGATTGTGTTGATGATGGTTGGGTGGATGAAGTTTCAGGTGATCATGGTGGTTTAGATGGCTGTGGTGGAGATGGTTGTGGTGGAGATGGTTGTGGTGGAGATGGTTGTGATGGAGATGGTTGTGGTGGAGATGGTTGTGGTGGAGGTGGTTGTGGTGGAGGTGATTGCGGTGTAGATGGTTGTGGTGGAGGTGGTTGCGGTGGAGGTGGTTGCGGTGTAGATGGTTGTGGTGGTGGTGGTGCTGCTGCTGCTGATGGCTGAAATGCAGGGGGAATGAAGTCTCAAGGGGACATTGACTTTGATGATTTCGTAGGGGAATGTGATACTGAAATATCTTGGATGGGTGATGAAATGTGGGCAGGTTGGAGTGTTGTGAGAGTGTAAGGTGACTGTGGGGGTAAAGAGGTCAGTGTTTGCGGTGGGGGGGTGCATGAGAGGTGGCGATAAGACGACTCGGTCTCCATGGTCATGGTGGAACTGGTGGTGGCAGTGGTGATACCAGTGGTGGTAGAGGTGATTCCAGTGGTGGCAGTGGTGATAACAGTAGTGGTAGCGATTGTGCTACTGGCTGTGGTTGTGCTAATCGCCGTGGCCTTGACCGTGGCCTTATCTAGTCCCCTGCGGGAGGATTTAACTCTCCCTTTCTTCTCCCTCTCTCTCTCTGCTCCTCACCACAGTCTCTCTCATACTAATTTTCACCAGATCCTTTGTCACTATCTTCCTCACTTTCCATCTCACTGACAGGTATTTCAAGTACTCCTCCTCTGATAAGTCCTTGCCATCCATTGTGGTTTCAGTGTATATAGCAGGGGAATGGTCACAATCGGTTATGAATTTCAAGTTTGGATTTCTCTAAAAAAATATAAAAACCCTAATACACCTTTTTCACTGGCATGCTGCACTATATATAATACACTATTGCTATAATATACTTAAGAAATGAACGGTGAGGTAATAGAAAATGAGGAATAAGGTGGCAGGCCGCACACTCACACCCTCCTAGCCTGACTGCTGAGAGGACACTGAGTAAAAACAGGCCACTTGTCCTTGTGACAGGCTGGTGGGTGTGACCATAGATTTCTCTCATACCTGGCCATCCTCACCTTTGACTCACCAAAATTTGAAGCACTTTCAACCACAGGAAAAGTTTCTATGATCATTTATAGGGAAGTTGCATCAAAGTTCGTCATCAGTTACTCCTCGGAGTGCAAGAACTATGACCCGTGTTGTGTCATGGTGTGTGAGGCAGTTAAGTGAAACATTGGGAATTTCAATACTTTTGGAGACAAGAGTAATAGTAGCACTGACGGGAGTATAGGAAACTGGCAATATCTGTCTTTTAGTAAACTGTATATATTTGGTTTTACTAGCATTAAATGAGACAAGGTTATGTTGTTTCCATTCAATGACCCTAGATGAGTGTTGATTTATGGAGATGGCTTTACTGCTCTGTGAGTTAGAGATAATAAACTTTATGAATGTGTGATAAATGTCAATGAACTCTGAAGTGTTGAGTCTGCATATGAATGGATGGGATTCTGAGTGACAGATAAGAGATTCTTAATATAAATTAGGAATACGGTTGGAGACAACACTTATTCTTGTGGCACATCGATGTTAATTGAGTGGAAATTGGAATATACTTCACCTACTTTTATCTTTCTGCCCCCAAGTCTGAGCAAATCAGAGGAACAAGAGACATTAGCCCACAGCAAGGGAGTTTGGATAGGAGGGAACGGTGGCACACTCTGTCAAAAGCTTCAGAAATAGCAAGGGATACTGCCTGAGTTTCACCATGTTGGTCAATTGATTGATGGAGTGTGTAAGTCAGTAGATTAAGTACATCAACAGTAGATTTTTCATGGCAAAAACCATACTGGGGTTGGTGGAGGATTAGTGCCCCTCCCTGTAAAACAATTAACTCTAAGCCGTTGGCCACCCCGTTTGGGATACATGGCGTCTGGCAATGATGATGATGATTCAAGATGTTTAACTACGTGCTTATTTATTAACATTTCAAATAGTTTACCAAGAGAAGATGTGATAGCTATTGGCATGTAATCAGAGGGGTCAGAGAAACCTCCTTACTTTGGAATTGGGTGGATATTGGCTTCTCTTCAAGAATTAGGAAATGACAAAGTAAGGGAGTGCGGTGATGGTTCGGACAGTGGGATGGTTTGAAAGTGCATTTCCTGGGAAACATAAGGGACTTACGGATGCGAGTCTTGCATGAAAGTGCGATTGTTTGCTTCGACCACGCTCTTCCAAGCAACAAACGCCACAGTTCTCGATGCAGGCCATTTTTTTTGCACCTCCTTTGTTATAATTTGAGTGTATATCGTATGCTCTACCTCCATGAATATGTCAAGCAGCGAATTATGCATCATTATGGCGAATCTGTGTTGCATGTAGAAGATATTGCTATAAAAAATGAATGTAATACACACTGGTGTAAAACTTGTGGGTACCCACTAATTTATTATATTAATCCGGGATGATTCGGACAGTTGAGGAGGAGGATGGTTCATCTGTGTCCAGATGATCCCTGGCTACAATATGCTTTAATAATGTCTCAAGTCAGTCAGGCAGTCAGAGAGGGAAATAAATAGATAAAATGAGAGATTAAGTTTGTTTTGCAATATGAAATAGAAGCCTGGATAGTGATAAGTAAAATCAGTATGCCAGAGAGAGAGAGAGAGTATTGACTGAATATAATTAAAATCTGGCTGTGTAACTGCCAGGATCATATGTCGCCGGGCAATAATGTAAAAGACACCACAAAAAAGAAAGGCAAGAAATCCATATTCAAAATTAATATCTATTACCAGGAATAAAAGACTGAAATAACAAAAGTATAAAATATCAATTAATGATAACAGTCGCAGGAGACCCGCCTCCTGAAGACAATTAATAACATCGGAAAAATCGTCGGAGGCACCACAGGCATCAAGGACAGACAGTACTGTACACACCATCTGCTCCGTTATGGCTATGGAAGAAACTCTGATGGAGGTCCCCCAAACTCGGACACTCGACCAGGAAGTGACAGATAGTATGGGGAACAAGGGAATCATCATAGTACGGTTGAGTCCCACCAATCATCAAGAACCCACTTGTAAGCCGAGAGTGTCCAATATGAAGCCTAGCAAGAGCCACTTCCAATCGCACAGGCATGGAAGGGAGAACCCTTGGCACAACCACTCTCTGAAAGATTTCTTTTAGCTTATTTTGAGCAACACCATCGCAGTCTCTTCCAATACGTACGAATCGTGTACTGCAAGTAAGGTGTTACGTCAGAAGCAGGAAACGGGTAGTTGGTTTGGGGCTGTTCAGAAGACATCTTTAGCTATTGTATCTGCCCTCTCGTTGCCCACCACACCATCATGTGCAGGAACCCAACAGAAGTCCACATGATGGCCATGGCGACCAAGAAGAAAAAGCCACCATGTAACTCGATCCACCATGACCATGGAGACTGAGTCATCTTATCGCCACCTCTCATGCACCCCCCCGCCGCAAACACTGACCTCTTTACCCCCACAGTCACCCTACACTCTCACAACACTCCAACCTGCCCACATTTCATCACCCATCCGAGATGTATCAGTATCATATTCCCCTACGAAATCATCAAAGTCAATGTCCCCTTGAGACTTCATTCCCCCTGCATTTCAGCCATCATCAGCAGCAGCACCACCACCACAAGCATCTACACCACAACCACCTCCACCACAACCATCTCCACCACAACCATCTCCACCACAACCATCTCCATCAAAACCATCTCCACCACAACCATCTCCACCACAGCCATCTAAACCACCATGATCACCTGAAACTTCATCCACCCAACCATCATCAACACAATCATCATCACCAACTCCCTCCCCACCACAAAGACAAGGGCAGCTTGGGCCTAGGCGAGGTAGCAGTGGGCGACAGAGAGGTAGTCATCTGGCTCGGGGTTGTGTGTGCCGCACACGTACACAGCCAAGTATTTCCTCAGGTGAAGACCGTCAGGATGGAACCTGGAGTTCTGAGTCAATCACATCCAATGCTGGCCCCTTCACTGAAACTCCAGGTTTGAGAGTGGCAGCATCAACAACTCCACTCCAATATTAACAACTTTTTTTTACCAGGGAGTTCTTGATCTAACTGACGGTCAAAACCAACAACTATGCAAAATTCCTGGGGACTGCAGTAGATGCTTGGAACCTCAGCAATGAAGAGGAGATGGCCAGGTTCATCGGGTTATACTTTCTTATGGGGATTTGTAACCTGCCAACCATAAGACACTATTGGCAGTCCACAGAGGTTTACGATTATCCCAATGAATGGAAAGCACTTCAGGGCCATCTTGAAGCACTTTCATGCTTTCAGTAGTCTCCCCATACCCAAGGACAATGAAGACTAGCTAATCACTATTCGCACAGTGATGCAGTATATCCTTCAGAGGTTCAAAGAGGTTTACATCCTGTGTGAACATCTTAGCCTGGATGAGGGATCTCTGGATTGGAAGGGGAGGCTCTCCTTCCGTGTATATAACCCTATGAAGCCCCAAAAGTATACCATCAAACTTTACATCTTGGCTTCAGGCATTTGGAATTTTGATATATATGTGGGGGAGAAGAAGTCTCTAGAAAACACAGTGTGGGAACTTGTTGAACCTTTGAAGGTCAAAGGATACAAGTTGTATATGGACAGTTATTACAACTCTGTATCACTGTGTGAATGCCTCTGCAGTGAAAGTGTATGTGTGTTGCACAGTGCAACTTGAAAGGGGAGCACCGAGGGAGCTGCACGACATCAGCAATGCTAGACACCTTCATGATTATTGAGTGGAAGCTAGACACAAGGGCAATGTAATGGTGTTGCTGTGGAAGGACAAACTTATCGTAAGTATGGTGTCCACCTTCCACAACGACACCACCGTTCCTAAGCAGATGGCAACATTATAAATGACTCACGTGGGAAAGCGAATATCTTTGCCAGTACATTTGCCAGAAATTCTGCCGTGG
Organism: Coenobita brevimanus; assembly: GCF_032717465.1. Lineage (NCBI taxonomy): Eukaryota > Metazoa > Arthropoda > Malacostraca > Decapoda > Coenobitidae > Coenobita > Coenobita brevimanus. Next base: position 37,099,198 of record NC_136999.1, on the reverse strand, counting down.
AGGAAATCAGCCAGAAAGTCAGAGTACTAGATCTTCACTTTCCCGAAATTGTTCCACTTGAAATATAAACTAGGTACGTAAACTTCTTCCTAGCCAATTTACCAACCAACAAAGCTTCAGGCCCAGATGGAATTCCTCCAATTGTTTTGAAAAAGTGTTCCCCAGAACTTGCCTCTGTTCTGGCTAAATTATTCTGACTATGCATACGTACTTCTTCATTCCCTAATTCATGGAGAGAAGCCAATATCCACCCAGTTCCAAAGAAAGGAAGTTCCTCTGATTACAGACCAATAGCTATCACATCTTCTTTATTAAAGTATTTGAATCTGTAATTATTTAGGACATAGTTAAATACTTTGAATCCAACAACTCAATTAGTGATAGACAGAATGGTTTTCACTACGAAAGATCCACCATTGACACACTCAGTCTCCTGACTCACACCATCCATCAATCAACTGGCCAACAAGGAGAAACTCATGCAGTAACCCTTGATATTTCTAAAGCTTTCGACAGTGTGTGGCACCGTTCCCTGCTCTCCAAACTCCTTTGCTATGGAATGGTGTCTTCTGTTCCTCTGCTTTCCTCATATCGCAGCAACAGGAAAATAAGAGTAAACGAAGATGCATATATTCCTATTTCCCCCCAGTCAACCCCGGCATGCAACAGGGATCACTTCAGGTGCCAGCCCTATTCCTAGTTCTTATTAATGATCTCTGATCTGTCACAACCTCATTCATTCATATGCAGATGACTCAACACTTTGCAGTTCATTCACACTCAAATATGCATTGACAAAGTTCAGTATCTCTAACTCTCAACTTAGTACAGCCATCTCCATAAATCAAGACTTATCGTAAGTGACTGGGGACAAAATAACCTCGTCTTATTTAATGCTAGTAAAACTAAATATATACAATTTGCTAGTACACAGATATTGCCAGATTCGCATATTACCTTCAATGCTACTAATATTCCCATCTCCAAAGGTAATAAAAATCTCAGTGTTTCACTTAACAATGCCGTCAGCTAGTCCTCTCATGTCAGATTACTTACTAAAACTACCTTAAAGAAACTTGGATGATTGTACAGAGTCCGTAACTTCTTCACTGAAGAGCAATTAGGTGTAATTTATAAGTCATATGCACTCTCAGCTTTAATATTGTTCACCCTTGTAGAATGGATGTGGAGAGGTCAGTCTAAAACAACTAGACAAAATTCACAACAAAGCTGTTGGAATTATTAATAACCCTGCCATTATAAACTACCTCCCCTACAAGTAAGAAGGAATGTTGCCTACCTTGCATTATTTTACAGATACTTTTGTGGCAAATGCTCAGACGAAGTTAAGTCCACTGTGCCACCTCCACATGCCTTCCCTTGTGCTACACAGGTATCTGGTAGTGCTCATGATTGGAAAGTCACACAGTCATACTGCAGAACTTCTGCCTATCAGAATTCTCTTGTTCCCCATACTGCATCTCTCTGGAACTCGTTTCCCCGTAGTTGTTACCCCCCAATCTTCAACCGACAGCTATTCAAGTCCAACTGTTACAGATATTTTGCAAATGGAGGATGCCAGTAATCTGGTGTATGGATTATTATTTTTATTCACTTGTTTTTCCTTCCTGTGTTCTGTTATTAGAAAAAAAAAAGTTTGTCTATGGGTTTTATCGTAGAAGGGCACTTAGGGTGAGGCCCTGGAACATTCTTAGCCTCTCTCAGATAATCGATTGCCTTTGTTGTCACGAGAATTGTGGTGACTGGGCATCGGCATACGTGTACTGCTTAGGTGAGGTGGTTTGGTTCTGGCAAAATCAGCAGCGATGGTTACAAATACTGCTGGTCTGGCTTTGACACTGGAGCCGATCTCAGGAGTGTTTCAGTGGTAAATTCTGTTTATTTTGCTTCCTCTGCCGACCACATTATGTCATTGCTTGGACACTTTTAATCATGTGACTCTGCCATTAGTTCTTGATTGTCTTGTAGGATGTGTGAAACCAAAGAGGGGTTACATCTTTCCAAGGATGCTGACTAGAAATGAAGAGCGTCATGTTGTGATTCAGGAGTATGGAATCCTTGATCATTAGGGTTATCGAAGTTTGATATAAGAGTTTTCACTCTCTTAGGTGGACTGCCTACCTAGGATAATGAGCTCTACCAAATTTAACACATGGCTAACTTTTAACCATTTCATGCACGGTAAGTTTTAAAAAGTTTTGTGTTCCACGACACATCGGCTTTTCTCCTCTTCCCTCCAACTGTTGTGCGCCCTCCAAAAGAGTATTCTCGGCTTATTTTCGCCACCCAAACATATTAATTTTGCCACAAAACCCACATATTCTTATTCTTCGATGTTTGTTCTATACAATAAGCAAAACACACACACACACACACACACACACACACACACACACACACACACACTATATGTACATTAGGGTCGTCTGAATAAACATTTGGGAACTTTCATCTCACTTCCCAACATCATGACTTAAATGTTTACTAATCAATCGTTACATGTTATGCCATCATTGGAAAGAGAAGTTTATTAGCTTTCAGATGAGTTAGGTCAATTTTGATAAGAGGTATGATTTTTGAGTAAGAGGGAAAAAAGTAAAACCTATTTCCGACAGACAATAGAGTTTTATTTGGGGAGCTCTAGTGAGAAACTTTTCTCAGCAGTGTTATGTTCTTATTTCATCATCTTATGTAGAACTTCATGGGCTTTCATTTCAGACCAGAACAGTTCTCCTACGCCTCAGTTTTTGAGAAAACTGCAAAAAAACTACAGTGTACTCAAGCCGTGTCGTGACTGTAGGGCAGCTTCCTGCCTCCTGCTGAGCTCCTGCCCGTATTTCACCAATTTCTTGTACACTAGATATGCACACTTTATTCACATGATTCACTGTCACTATTTTTATACTTGAATACTAACATTTGGTACAGGGTAGAGGTAGTGATTAGAAACAGTAGCACAATCTTCAATGAACCAACTGCTGATAACAACCAGGAATGCTTCACGAACACCAAAATTCCTATTGCAAACACTAAATCTAGTTACAACAGAGCCCCCAAACTATACAGAAGCACTAATGGTATAGCAAAATATGTTGCACACCCGGGACGAGGGTAATAGAGGAGATTTAAAGAAACAAAACCTCACAGTACCTTCCCCACTCACAGCTCATTTTGTAATGAAAAACCTGTTCACACACTCTCGCTAGTATCGGGACCCACAGTTGCCAACTCATTATTTTGATGAGCACTGGGCAAGCTATGACACCTCCAAAAATGACGCTGATCGGCTGAAAACTTTCTGGCTAATGTTTTTTTGCTTTAAAGACGCCCAAAGCGTCAATGCGTATTTTCGCAGCCAGACCCAAAAGATGACTAACGCATCAATGAGTATGAAGGGGTTAACAGAATTCATATTGTATATATACTTCCATCTATCTATCTATAATATATATATATACACATATATATATATATACATATATAAATATATATATATATATATATATATATATATATATATATATATATGTTTGTGTGTGTGTGTGTGTGTGAGTAACGAAACAAGTCAGGGGACAAACTTCTCTAAGTCCTTCAAGTGTCAAGCACCTCGTAACAGTTTTTGAACTCAATGCCAAGGTGACATTAGATATTTTTTTTACTTTAAAATTTATGGCTAGAATACTGTAAGATGGTGTTAGGCACATTTGGAATCATCGATGGATATCTCTCTATCACTTATCATAGGTTAGTGTTTGGCTGGGATATCAGCGAGAATTTCGAAGAAAATATTTGTATGTAGAAAAACTAGGTTTTTCTATGGGTATTTTTACATGCCCAAACAATAGATAAATTGAATTTACTTGAACAAATTAATATCAAGGGAAAATGTGTTACAGTGGCAGTTCATTCTTCCATTTTATTTTATTTATTTTTTCCTAAGCCTAATATAAAAATTTCTTGTTTCAGCAACAAACTAAGCATGACTAAAATGTGCAAGCCCCACTCCATAGCAGGAGACTAACTGCAAACACATAAATGCACAGTTCGTCCCTAATCCTCATTATCTTGTTTTTAGTCAAAACTCTGCATTTCTTCCTCCTTCTCCTCCTCCCAGTTCTGTGGAGAAAAGCCATGCATTACCCACTCCCAGATAAGCTAGACATGGAGTGAGAAAAGTAATAACTTTAAAATAATTGTAATAACCCACTCCATCCCGACTGATTCTCCACCACTGACTCCCCCCAATCCCGACCATTTTTTGAAAAAAAAAAAAATGGCCCAAACCTCCGCTTTTGGTGAGAAAAATCGAAAATTCATAGAGAAATTGCTCACCTGAGGTTTAAAATACTGAGAACAGGTAGTAGTACCCCTTACCTTACTGTCTTTTCTATCAGGCTGGCTCTGAAGAAAATGAGTTCTGTAGAAGGGTAACTATTCCACACCACTCATAAATGGTATTTATTTATATGGTACAAATTTATATATAGTACGAGAGTATATTGGTTTTCACACAGTAATATAGGCAATATAAGCATTGTTTCGCTCACCAAACACATCAGCCTACCTGACCTTTTTTGGCGACATTACCTGATCATCATTTCTGACTGTTTCTTCCTCTAATGCCACGTAAACTTTGTCCTCCACATTGTCATCGATTGGGGAATCACTCTGGCCCTGAATTTCGTACTGTGGCATGACATGTTTTTACTGGCCAGGTCACTGGTAACAGGTGAATTGCCAAGACAATGGCGTGCGGGGGGAGAGGTCATGCGGGGTAAGACATTGACCCTGCCTGGCATCTTGTAGAGGAAGGTGTCCCATGTATATGTACCAAAAATCATACGTGAAATATGAAGATTGTGGAAAATAGGGACTTTGCAATTGCTGTGTGTTTATATACATCAATGGGAGTCACAGTGACAAAACGTGTGGACGTATATAATGCCCCGCGTGCGAGTTTCTACCAAGCACCACTCAAGCCAATCATGCATTTTCATGTTATATCACTATTTTAACCCTTCTTTTATATCCCAGGCATGTCGCTTGGTACAATTTCAAACTAGACATAAGGTTGAAAGTCCTCCAAAATACAACACTGAAATCGATTTGTGAGGTGAGAGTGGTTGACAGACCGCCAGCATGGACAAGTTTGTACCAAGCAACACCGACAGTGAGTCACCGCCAATCCACTTGCTATATACATTATTAGCTATTGTTAGCATCTAACAGTCGTTGTGAATATACAGTAATTTTACCTTAAGTGCCAGATTATGAAGTAAAGTTTGTCAATCCTCAGACATGTTAAATAAGGTCAATATTGTTTCTCATTAACCCATAAACTCTTGTGGTTATGTGCTATATTCAGCATCTCCAGCGAATGCTGTTGGTGGTACTGCAAAGGCCCAGTTTTGCCTCGCATGTCATTCTCATTGGAGAAAAGCTACTCCAAGTGACTTTTCCCTGCTTTTAATCTGTGCACTATATTATGCTATAATTTGATGTCTTTATCTCCACTAACAACTATGTACTGAATGGTTTTGTGATCATGAACTTAGAGTGAAAATTCTGTCGCACTTGGAAAACAGGTGTTTTCTATTGCACTAATTGGTTTATCCGAAATCTATTTATACATTCATAATTTGCATCCTTTCCTCTTTACTGTGTTTTTTTAAATGGAGTCTCTCGCATTATTAATACAGTAATCACTCTAATATCCGGACGCCCAATAACCGAACATCCCCACTAACCGAACCTTATCGTCCTGGGATCAAACATTCCCAAAATGGTCCGAAAATCCAAAAAAATTGGAAAAAAAACCGATTTTTTGCCGTCCGTAATTTGAACTTGCCGCGCGCGCCGCGTGAGAGCATTGTTTTGGTTCGTCATTCCTCCGACGTCCGATAGAGCGCCGCTGCATCATCCCCACTTCCCGCCTGTCTCTCACCGCGACTGGACCTGCGCTGTTCGTCATGGCTGCCCACGTGCTCGCTTTTGTGGTGGTGCCGTACTTGCTGCAAGGCCTCCTGCTGCTCTCTGCCCTACTCTTAGTGTGTGTGATGATGGCCCCGCCTCCTGAGAAAAGGAAGAGAGTGGTGTTGACTCTGGAGAAGAAACGGGAGATATTGGAGAAGGTTGATGCGGGTTGGTCTTCCTCTCGCATTCTCCGCGAGTTCAACCTGGCCCGGTCGACTTTGTTTGATATCAAGCGTTCCCGAGACAAGCTCATGCAGTACACGGCTGACTTCTCGTCGAGAAGCAAACGCAACGTGGAGAGGAAGGTTATGTTTACTCCCAAGTATGCAGAGATCGACCGCTCCACGTTGATTTGGTATCGACAGCAACGTGCAGCTGGTGTGATGGTACGTGGAACGGAGCTGAAGGCTGCTGCTGAGAAGTTTGCAAGGCTTCACGACGCCCTAGACTTCAAGGCATCCGAGGGTTGGCTCTTCGCGTTCAAGTTGCGACATGGCCTTACTAACCGTAAAGCACATGGCGAAGCATTGGACGCTAACGAGGATGGAGTGGACGAGTTTCGGCACAAGGTGAAAGGCTTGATCGACAGGGAGGGCCTCACTCTCGGTCAAGTCTATAACGCTGACGAAACTGGCCTATTCTATCGCTCGGTGCCAACGAACACTCTCGCCGATGAGACGGAGAAGCGTGTACCTGGCCGCAAGCTTTCTAAGGAACGGATATCTGCTTTGTGTTGTGCCAATGCTAACGGCATGCACCGGCTTAAGCCCGTTATTGTTGGCCGTGCAAAGCAGCCTCGGTGCCTTCGTGGGGTGATGGATGTCCTTCCTGTCGTATGGTACCATTCTTTGAAAGCATGGTTCACAGCTGTGATTTTCAAAGACTGGTTTCACCATCACTTCGTCAAGGAGGTCATACATTACCAGACGAAGACACTGGGAATTCCTCGCGACCAGGTAAAGGCTCTCCTTCTCCTCGACAATGCACCTGCCCACCCGTGCGACAAGGACTTGGTTGCTGAGAATGGCCGTATTAGGTGCATGTTTCTGCCACCTAATACGACTGCTCTCATTCAACCAATGGACCAAGGAGTGATCGTGGCAACAAAGCGCCTGTACCGTCGGAAGTTCCTGGACGAGGTGATGGTGGTTCTCGAGGACGAGGACGAGCGCAGGGAAGGACGTGACACTCGAGGCAAGCGGACTTTGGAAAACCTTCGCCGCTACAACATCAAGTCTGCGCTGTACAACTGGGCTAGTGCATGGAAGGAAGTCCCTGTGAAAACTCTTGAAAATGGTTGGTCTCGTCTGCTTCTCGGAACAGATGTGGAGTACGATTTCCTAGGGTTTGACGTGGATGACTTCCATGCACGGCTACGTACGCACGGCGACGATGTTGATGTGGACGATGTTCGTGAGTGGTTGGACGACGACGAGGGCGATCCTGGGTATCAGACGTTGTCTGATATCGAGATCGCGTCTTCGGTTGCTGGTGTCAGTCCCGAACTTGAAGATTCCGACGACGAAGGCGATGATGATGCAGACTCCGCCCAGCAGGACACTACTCCAGCCATCCCCAAGCTGAGCGCACTCCGGGAACATCTAGAGTTCGTCCTAGACTACCTGGAACACCCGGACTGCGACAGGGAGATGGGGCCCTTGGGACTCGTGGAGGAAGTGCGTGCTTTCCGGCAGCGCATCATCAATCGCCAGAATCGTCGGTCCTTGCGTCAGTCAACGATTGACAGTTTTTTCAGGCCCGTGACCCCCGCTGTGCCAAGCCCTGGTTCCACTCCGTTGCCTCCCCAAGACAGGCCCTCATGCTCCGAGCCACAGCCCAGCACATCAGCTACAGTGGAGTCACCGCTCGACGTGAGTTTGCGGCTGTCTTCAGAGTCTTCTGTAGTCGGTACGCCATCACCACTACCCACCGATGCACCCCTTGGACGCCTGCCAGTGATACTCTCGGGCTCTGACAGTGAATAAACAGCAAGAACTTCTCCACTAGACCACACGGGAATTTTGAGTGTTGTGCAGTGAAAAAAACGGTGTGTTGTGTTAAGGTTTTCAAGTTGGGAGAAAAGACTAAGTAGAAAAGAAATTTAACGTAACTAACCTTCTTTGTTTTGGCTTTGGAAACTTAAAAAAACTTGGGAAAAGTTAATGTGCAACACTTAAATTTAATGGAACATTATTTGGACTAAAGTGAACACTGTGAAAAGAACGGACTTCTGTGTGTTAGTGACTAAGTTCAGTGCAAGACTTCAGGAAGAGTGTAGTGCAAGTGCTTCAGGAAATCGTTCTTACTGTCAGAGTCCGAGAGGAGGCGGTTATTCATCGAGGTGGCCAGGGACTTGCTGTAAGTAGCCAAAATGTTTCATGTTGTACTATTTTCCATACTATATTTACCAGAATGTTTCATATTGTATTTTTTCCCATACTATACTTACCAGAAAGTGTCATACTGTACTTCTTTCCATACTAAACTTACCTCATGCATGTGCAGTAGGAATGGGTTTTTCAGAGTTCGGTTAGGTTCGGTTAGGTTAGGTTCGGTTAGAGTCCATAAGTACCAGAATGTTTATTAATGTATGAACATACTTCTAAACCCACATTTTATGTGTCTATTGCATTTATTTCAGTCATTTATGTGCCTTATTGGTGTGATTTGGGTGTTAAATAGGTGCTATGCATGTCCGGAGGGAGTTGTATAGGTGTTTCTCTGTGTTAGGGTCCGTAAGTACAAGTCCATAAGCTGGGGCCCAATATCCGGACAAAACCAATATCCGAACCTACCGATGGCTCTATTGATCCGGATATTGGAGTGATTACTGTAACAGAGTATTATTTTGTTGAAGTTCTATACTAAAAATCACCGATTATTGGCATTTAGAAAAAAACACAATTTCGTATATTTGCATATATTATTTTCAATGACTAAGAACATGGGCATATTCGGCATACTCTATTTTTCATTTTAGTCTTTGAATGAAGTCTCTAGCTTTAAAAACAACGGAGTTATGATCGTTTCAATATTTGCAAACTTTAAATGTGATTTCTGGCCTTTTAAAAAAATATCGTTTAGTACAAACTCGCACGCACGGCCTCATACATACGTCAACGGGAGCTGGGGCGTTAACCCTTCTACAGTTTTTGTTAGCACTCAAATAATGTCAGCTGTAATCTGTCTTTCTACATTTTCACCACCATTGAAATGGTAAATTTCTAACAAATGTATGGTAGAAAGTTATGTCAACTTTGTACTGAATACATAAAAAAAAAAAATACAGTTCGGCAAAATATTTCAGTCATAAGGTTACAGTAAAATGTATTTATATATATCTGTATCTGTATGTCTCAATATATATCTGTATCTGTATGTCTATCTGTCTATCTATCTTTACTTCCCTTAAACATCAAGAACTCTAGAAGCATTACGTCTGCATAATGTTATTTCATTACGTACCGGTAAGAATAATGTTAAAATGTGTCCTATATCCCTTCAAGTTGAAAATATGTTAATTTAGTTGAATAGTACAGTATGCTCACAAGTATATACAAGATTGCCTGTGGCTCTAGCCCATTGCACTCAGTTACAGCCATGACATGCTTATAAAGATTACAATGCTTAACCCTCTGATAGCGTCGATCTCCCACATACCCACCCACTATCTACAGTACGCCAAAACAACGTAGCTCAGTGGCTATTAAAACTTTGTTTAAGCTGTCTGGCCCAAGAACTGAACTTAGGGTTTTACAGTTACAGGGTGTAGTATATAAAAATGCTACCACTATATCACCAGAACCCCCATATGTCTGGTGTTGTCCCCGTCCTGTGGTTCTTTATCTAGCAAAGAATGGGCAGGATGCTGATGATGTGAAAGAAAACGATGTCAGTTTTACCTTTGCTATACCATATTACTCTTCCATACCACAAAGGCTGACTGTGCACCATATAACACCAATAGATTTTTAAAACATTTTTCTTCCTGTTTCATTCATGGTGTTTCCCCTCTTCCAGCTTGTCAAATCTGGGGTGAACCATGATTTTCCAGACCTCTTTGACAGAGCGAGTGACCATCACCTCGTGCAGCACCTTCCTGGCAAACATTGATAGGCTGGCGAGACCTCATACTCATGTAGTGTTTGATGTCAGTATTATCTTCTGCATTTTCATGGCTGCAGACTTATTCAGGTTCTGGTCTATTCATGGTCGTTCTCTCATGAAGCACATTTAGGAAGCTCTGTAGTTAGGAGAAAATGACTACTCTTTGATATTATTGAACAGTATGGTAGATTACAGCTTATTTAAATGGAGAAAAAGTAATTTGTTGTAATTAATTTGGTAACTCGGAACTTTGCAATACTTCTTGTCGACAGGTCAGTGTGATTTCTACATGGGCAGGACCACTTTACCTGCCACTGCCTCTGATATTTTTGGCTCGTAAGAATAGTCTAATTATTCCTGTTTTAGACAGGGGGTAAGTGTGGTGGAAATATGGAGAATTCAAGACGGAAAATACAAACGAGATAGAATTAAACTTAATAAAATACTCCAACTAAATCAGTGACCCATTTACACACACACACAACCTCGGTGACTGTACGGTGTCTACGGAGGAAAGGACAAAGGGCATAACTCTGAGATATCATGGATGAGGATTTTGTAGGACAGAAACATTATATATCGTACACACATGCATGGTTCATGGAATACCGGTGTGACAAAAGTTCAGTCCAGGGTTGTTAGGCTCCAACTCTTTGCCACTGGCCAGGGACTGGTTATTGGTTGGAGGACACACCTTCGTCCACCCTCTTCTCTATAGTGTACACAAAGCTTCATATGTCTGTACTTCTAACCAATCACACATTACACAGGACATCATAGGAATATTTTGAATATATTAAGGCTACTGTGACATAAAAAAGTAATAATAACTAAATGTATAAAGTTAGCATGTCATAGTTTCAACTCGATTCGTAAACAGAATGAGAAATGACTCGAAATTAATCACCACCACTATTAAATATACGAGTATATGGGAACGAGATGCAATGGAAATTTATCAGTTCAGTGAATTACGTGACTAACATGATCAAAAGTAATATCATGACGTCTCATATGATACATAAACTCAAGTATGTAAAATAATATCTATTGGAGGGTAATAAATTCATTGTGAATAATGGTGTGCCAATTTTCATTATATATATATATATATATATATATATATATATATATATATATATATATATATATATATATATATATATATATATATTGTTTTATAGTGCCAATTACAGATTAAACATTTACATTTTTTTTTTCAGACATACAGGATTAGGGTCTTTAGTAAATGCCAGGGCAGTTAAACATGACTATTCATATTTGAGAGATCATACAATGTGACCCATTTATAGCACTCCTCTTCCACTCGGCTGCATGAGCTCCCATGTATTTCGGGAACAGCTCGGTCAGCATTATCAATGTCAGTCCTGAATTATTTACTCATTCCCTAATCTCAGAGCCACATCCACGTCCGTACCAGCACACTGAGCCGTCCCCTGAACACATAAGATATCGGCAGGTGGGTATCTAGAGGAGTGATATTATTGGGCCAAGTCGTATCTGACAATATAACAGTAAGTACAAGGACATACCATCTGGAAATGAGAGTATTTCTGTTCTTCCTAGTGCCTTTGCGATGGTGGAATCGGGTTTATATGAGAAGTGGATGAAGCACTCCCTGGCCAACACCACCTCCTGTGTCAATCCACCCTTGGTTATTACCAAGAGAGAGAGAGAGAGAGAGAGAGAGAGAGAGTGAGAGAACTTTAAAATCTTCACTAATAAGCCTTTTTTTTCCATTCCAGGGAATGTTTGTGGTGTTTGGTATTGGTTGTGGAGTAGGCTTCGTTGTATTGCTTTTGTATAAGACTGTGTCCAGTACAGAGTCAGTGATACGCTGAATGAACATCATGGTGAATTATCCGTTAACAAGAGAGTGTCTATCTACAGGTATTGCCAGACGCCTTAATCCCGTGAGGGGTGTGATTGCAATTACCTTATTAAATATATCAGTTGCAACGATATCAAGGTCAAAACAGTGGTCAACGAGGAATAAAATAAATTAGGCCGAATATGCTTCAAGAGTTTTATGTCAAATAAAGAAAAAGAATATTAGCTGAAAATCACTCAAACGTTGACGGATGGAGACTCGCTCTTACATACAAAAAATATCAGCTGGGATGACACAAACTCACAAACTATCTTGCATGAAATTACGAACATATAATTAAGTGAATTTAAAGGATCTGTCTGATGAACAGCCAGACTTCCACTGATGTCAGCTTAACCCGTCACGTCCCGAGGTTTTCCGCACCTCCGACATCCCCCAGTCCCGAGGTATTTTCGATTTTTTTTTTTTTTTGGCTAAAACCTTCGCTTTTGGTGAGAAACATCGAAAATTCATAGAGAAATCGCTCACCTGAGGTTTAAAGTGCCCAATCCAGGTAAGAGTTCCTCCTTACCTGAGTGGGTTTTCTAACATGCTGGCACCAAAGAAAATGAGTTCTATGGGAGGGTAACTATTTTATCCACTCATAAACGGTATTTATTTATTTACTTGGTACGAGTGTATATGTAGTATGACAGTATATTGGTTTTCAAGCAGTAATAAAGGCATTATAAGCATTGTTTCACTCACTAACTAATCACCATACCTGACCTATTTTTGCCACACTACCTGATCATTATTTCTGGCTGTTTCTTCTTCTAATGCTATGTAAACATTGTCCTCCACATTGTCATCGATTGGGGAATCACTCTGGCCCTGAATAACTTTACTAGCCAGGTCACTGGTAACAGGTCCTTTGCCAAGACAATGGCGTGAGGGGGGGAGGGGGGAGGTTATGCAGTGTAAGGCATTGTCCCTGCTTGGTATCTTGTACAGGAATAGAGGAAGGTGTCCCGTGTATACATATGAAAAATCACGTGCGAAAATTGAAAATTGTGCAAATTAGCGACCTTGCAATTGCACGACGTACTGGTACATCGCCATGACTGGCAAATGCAAATCGTGGTGACGTACCCATACGTCATCGGGACGGGGCGGGTTAATGCGAATGTATCTACCCTTTGGATGCTGACTTTAAAATTATTTAGAGGTTCCCTGGATGTGGATACTGAAGTGATGAATTGTGTGAATGGATGAGAGTTTGATACCAGGAAGGGGCAGGCTTTAGTGAGACACTCAGATCACCACACCAGAGCTGAATGAGACACCCCTTGCCTGGATTTTACGTGTCACTTGGGCATTAGTGGTGACTTGAAGGTATGTGGCACGAAGGAAAGTTTCTGGGCCTCAGGGAATGGGCTAACAAATCTATGGTCAAAGTAGGACTAATACACTAAGGAAAAAAAAATTATCCTACAGCTCTACTGCCTACATGATTTTGAAATAATGATAACCTTAACCTGATAACTTGTCTAATTAATTATAATATACGCAACATTAAAGATGCTCAGTTACAGAATTAAACCACTATATAATTATTCATCTACAACCAAGTGTGAAAAAATATCCAGTCTGGATAATACCAAATGTTCCTTTATGTTATTTTATCACCGTTGACAGCTACGATCGTGAGTGCATACATAGCTAGGAAGTTCATGCGTTATATTCTTTTTAACCTATCTCCCTGGGCTGACATAAGTTCAAGGTCCTCGGACTATATTCCCGTCGGGTGAGGAAACTCCCTAACACCCTTTCCTAATTGATGTATTTTGTTTATTACACCTTACTTTCCTCGTCTGTGTTACATAAACCCTTCCAATATTGCCATACTGTGCATAAATAACCAGCCATATCCCAAAATAAATCGCTAAAGAAGCGGTGCTGAGGAGTTTCCTTAACCGATGAGAATACCAGCCCAAGTTCTTACCAAGAGACTAAGGTCCGTGTCCCATATTCAAGTTCATCTTCGAGAATGGCCCCGATCACCACGATCTTACCTTTGAGGTATGATCTTGGTGAAATGCCACGATCATACCTCAAACGGTTGGCCTAAACGGCCAGTTCACGACACAGTCACGTTAGCGCTATGATGCACAAAGACATTGCTACGACATCCCAAGACACCCTACGGAAGTGTTACGTTATCCTGACGACACACTATGATCATCCATCAGTTAAAAAATAAGTCACTTCGGCTCCACGTCATGCCAAGACATCGCCACGTAGCGTGTCGTAAGTTGTCGTAGAGTATCTTAGGTATATCTTGCCTGTCGTAAATATAACTTCGTGTGTCGTAGCGGGTCTTCGGGATCCGATCTCCAAGTTATTGCTACAACACGTCAAGTCACATCTAACGACAAGCTACGACAAGCTAAGACACGCTAAGAGGCGCTAAGTCACAGCAAAGACAAATGACGTTGCCGTCACTACATGTCACGTTCTCCTCGTTGTCGGCGCCCACGCCGACAATTTTTGAACATTCCAAATATTGTCATAGCACGCCAAGAAACGCGAAGAATGACCAAGTTCTCTACGTTAGCGCTACGGCATCGTTAAGTAACGCCACGAAACTCATGACAACATGAGGCGACACACGAAGGCATGAAGATCGTGCCGTGTCGTGGGAAAGTTCCTGACAGTGGGACAAACGCTTAATTCCAAATCCTTCTATGCCAACTCTTGTACTTATGTGGTTCTTTCTTATTTCATACTGGATTAAGGGCTACCTGGCTGCACCGTTGGCTCTACAAATTCGTAAAATCTGTGTTCTTGCCTTAGTGTACACAGTGTTCCATATAATGATAACTGTGAATGAGCAACTATGAGAAACAATGGATTGTGAGAGTGCATGTGACTGTGAGTGTAAACTGAGTTTAGGGTGTGTATGTTACTCTGTGTGAGTAAAATAAGTGTGAAGGACAAAGTCAGAATGTATGTAACTAAGTGTGAAAAAGAAATAAGTGTGTCCGAGTAAGTGAAAGTGTATGTGACACAGTTAGGGTGAAATGAGTGTGGACTTAGTGAGTGTATGTGATTTAGTGTGATTGAAATAAATGTAAGGGACTAAGTGGAAGTGTATGTGACTTAATGTAAGAGTGAAATAATTGTGAAAGACTAAGTGAGAGTGTATGACTGAATGTAAGAATGAACTAAGTGTGAGGGACTAAGTGAAAGTGTATGTCACAGAGTGAGAGTGAAAAGAGTGTGGACTAAGCGAGAGTATATGTGACTGAATGAGAGAGTGAAATGAATGTGAGGGAAATGAAAGCATATGTGACTGAGTGTGAGTGATGAGTTGGGAAGTATGTGAAAGTGTGTATAACTGAGTGTGAAATTTAAACAAGTATGAGGAACTGAGAGTGAACGAGTATATGACTGAGTGTACGAGTATGTGACTGTGTAAGAACGATATGTTATGTCCTCACCCCACACTGCCACAGGCTCCAACAGCAGTAGTACAGTACAAGAAGGTCGTTGCCTAGTGAGTTGTTCTTCCTGTGGTTAGCCTTAGGTGTACAGTACACAAGACCAGCTGAGGCGAAAATAAACACTGGCTCCTTAAAGTTCACTGTCTTTATTTTCCAAGTAATTCCACTTAATGCTTTCCAACTTCTCTTCACTGCTCTCACAAGCACTGGACCTATACACGCTTTACTACTGCTATCACACTTAATCCTTGACAACACTTTACTAATAGTACACTTAATGCTTGCTAACACTTCACTTGTAATGCAAGTACCAAAAATAATCTTCACTGACAGTATTTAAACTTAATGCTTGCCAGGAACTCTTCACAAACTTCACTAACAGCACTGCTCTACAACTGAACCAAAACCGACTGCACTTCACTCAAACTGAACTGAAACCCGACTGAACTTGAAATAGTCTCCACACCGTCTTATATAATGTTGCATTATTCTCGAAACTTCTACATTTTTCCACATTTCTGGTGTTGTTTAGAGAAAGAGCACAGTTACCAACTCAGAGACATGAAAAAATGCTAGAGTTGTCTCACATTACATAACACTCTAAATCATTAACCATACGAACTTAAACTACATACTTTAAAAAGCAATCACTTAAAATATTATAAAGAAAAAGAGCACAAAATAAACGCATAGTTTACGAAATAACTATGCTCACAAACAGCAGGCTAACTGGCAACTCTGACTCGTACCGGACCCAGCCTACCGTAAACACCGGGAAACGTAGAGAAATATCTCGGCATCTAACTGACAAGTCTCGCTTTTTAATAGATAGTAAAAAACAATGATTTAGTAAAACTTAGAGACAGTGTGAGATCATATCAATGAGTGTATGGCTTTAGGGAAAAAATAGCGAGACTATGAGAATATGAATTAATGAGACAGAAGAGAGAGAGTGAACGATCGTGTAAGCATGCGTAAGAAAGTGAGTGACCTAAGGTTAGTGAGGGAATATAGGGGAGGTTGAGAGATTAAATTTCTAACTGAAAGTGTGTGGAAAGGTTACAAGAGGATGAGAAAAAGGCAGAGTATAAGAGAGAAGTGAAGGAACGGTAACGATTGGGCAAATATGAATTGGAGCAGATGGGAGACTTGGAAGATGTGTGCAGGATATTTACAGAAGAAATATGTGGAGCATGTGATGTGGTGTGTGGGAGGAAGAGAAGACGGAGGGGGGTGCAAGACATTGCGTGGTGGACTGAAGAGGTGAGACAGGCTATGGCACAAAAGAAGAAAGCATACAATGAATGGATGAGAAATAGGGGCGTGGAAGAAGTTGAGAGGCGAAAGAGATGTTATATGTAGAAAGAAAGAGAGAGGTGAAAAAATTAGTAAGAGAGCTTAAGGAGAGAGTGGATGAGGAATTGGGAAGGAATTTGAGTGTAAAGTGGAGGGACTGTAAGAAAATGTTCTGGAAAGAGGTGAAGAGAGTAAGACAGGGTGGAAGTGAGGTTAGCAGGGGAGTGAAAGATAAAAATGGTAGATTACTAGTGGAGAAGGGAGAAAAAGTGAGCTGATGGAGAGAACACTTTAAGGAATTGTTGAACATACAGGATGGAAGGAATGCGAGTATAAATGTCTGGGGAATGGCTGGGAGAAGGAGGGACGTGAGAAGACAGGAAGAAATCAGTAGGATAGAAGTTGTGGAAGCAATGAAGAAAGTTAAATTGGGGAAAGCCCCAGGAATTGATGGAGTGTGTGGTGAAATGCTGAACCATGGGGTAGAGATTATAGTAGATTGGATGTGGAAGTTGTGCAGATTGGCCTGGGATGAAGGTAGAGTCCCGGAGGATTGGAAGTCAGGTATAATTATTCCCTTGTACAAAGGAAAGGGAGAAAAAGAAGTGTGTGGTAATCATAGGGACATTTGTCTTCTTAGTATAATTGTACAAGTGTATGGTAGGATACTTATTGACAGAGTTAGAGAAAGAACAGAGGAATTAGTTGGAGAAGAACAGGGAGGCTTTAGGAAGGGAAAAGGTTGTGTAGATCAGATATTCATTCTTAGATCTTTAGATGAAAAGTTTCTAGAGAAGGGAAAGAAGTTGTATGCGTCTTTCATGGATTTGGAGAAAGCATATGACAGGGTGGATAGACAAAGATTGTGGAAAGTATTAAGAATATATGAAGTAGATGGGAAGCTGTTGAATGCCGTGAAGAGTAGGCCTATGTATGATGGTGCTAAGGCTGCAGTGCGCATGGATGGTGAACTGAGTGAACTTTTCTCCTTGAAGGTTGGGATGAAACAGGGATGTGTCATGTCTTCATGGTTGTTCAATCTGTACATGGATGGGGTAGTAAAAGAGGTACAAGGTAGGGTAGTGGATGTTGGAGTGGACCTGCTGAGAGAGGGTAGTGTTTGGAAACTCCCTGTACTGTTGTTTGCAGATGATACTGTGATGTTGAGTGAAGACGAAGGGGAGCTGCAAGGATGAGTTTGGGAGAGTGTGTAAGAAACGGAATCTAAAGGTGAATGTAGGGAAGAGTAAAGTGATGGTCTTTGAGAGAGGTGAAGTCAATGAATGTACAGTGTTGGATGGTGAGGAATTGGAAAATGTGAGTACGTTTAAGTATTTGGGTAGTGTGATGAGTAAGGATGGAGGTTTGGAGGGTGAAGTGCTTGAAAGGGTACAGCAGGGAAGGAAGGTTGCTGGTTCCTTGAAAGCAGTGATAAGAAACAGGGAAGTGAGCATGGAAGTGAAAAAGTTATTATATGACAGTATTGTGACACCAACTCTAACGTATAGAAGTGAAGCTTGGACGTTGTTGGAAGGACAGAAGTCAAGAGTGAGAGCAGTGGAAATGAGTTATTTAATATGAGCCTGTGGAGTCACATGGAGAGACAGGCTGACGAATGAAGATATAATGGAGCATTGTGGTGTGAATGTGGATGTGATAGGAACACACTGAGGTGGTTTGGCCATATGGAGAGGATGGAGGGTGAGAGACTGACGAAGAGAGTGTATGTGAGTGAGGTGGAGGGGAGAAGAGGGAGGGGGAGGCCGAGGATGAGATGGAGGGATGAGGTGGAGAGGTATATGAGAGAGGGGTGTGTGATTGGGAGCAGGGCAGTGGAATGGCAGAGGACAGGGCGACGTGGAGGCGATTTGTTTGTACCCACCCCAAACGGGATTTAGGCGTCTAGCAATAGATAGAAAAATATATATTTTTTTTCACATACTTAGCCCGCGGCGTCCCGTCGACGTACTTCCACGTCCTCACGTTATGTCACAGCTAATCCCGTCGACGTACTTCAACATCCTGCAATTGCAAGGTTCATAATTTCCACATTTTTCAAAATTCGCGCGAGATTTTCGATTCGCCCACGTACCCAAGCCTCCTCTACCTGCCGCCAGGTGGGCAGTGTCCTAGACCCCGCGTGACCCGCGCTCGCCCTTGTCTCGGTCACTCACCTGCTAGCAGTGACCCAGGTCAGACATGGCGCGGAAAGGTCTCTCAGACGAGGAAATTGCATCTGCCCTGGAAGCCTTCACTGGAGATAGTGATTCTCCACTCGACGATGATGTGGTAGATCGCGATTACATCCAGCCAGAGGAAGAAATAAGTAGCAGTGATGAGGAGGTCCCTTCGCCCCAAAAAACACGGTATTTGACATACCATAAGGCAAGGGAAGGCCAGCCTGCTCCCCAGCCATGTGCACGGTTATCTCTCCATCCCGAATCTGATGAGGACGAGGATGAGGACGATGAGGATGACAGCGGCTTAGGACGTGGTATCGCCGCAGGGTTGGGAAAAGAAAAAATATCACCATGAGGATCAGAAGGTGGGGCGAGAAGACATATAAGGTATGGTGAAAGTCTTTTGTCTGGGGAAGTGGAAAGTGGTGTGGTGGGATTGCTGGGTGAAAGGGAAAGTGTTGTGGCGGCAGCGCGGGGTGAAAGTGAGAGTGGTGTGGGGGTAGTGCGGGGTGAAGGGGCAAGTGGTGTGAGGGAGGCAGCACGAGCACGTGGTGCACGTAGGCCTAGGGGAGAGGAGGTGGAGCCACTCCCCAGCACTTCTTTCGCCCCAGAATATTTCCAAACTTCCTCCCCACAGCCCCAGGATGTGGGGAAAGGAAAGAAAGGGAAGGGAAAGGGTAAATGGTAAGGCCAGTCAGTAGGTGCTAAGTCAAATATAAAGTTGAAACGGGTGTGATTTTTTCAGAAAAATAATGTTTAAGTTGAGAATTAGTGTAAGTTGAAAGAACTGATATCAAAACTATACCCACTGTGTAAATCTGCGAAAATATGACGCTCAGTATAACACTCTGGTCAGTAAATATGTGATAGCAAGGAAATAAAGTGGAAACGGGTGTAATGTTAGCATGAATAAAATGTATAAGTTGAACAATAGTGTAAGTTGTAACAATTGATGTCACGAGTACACCCACATTCTGGTCAGTAAGTATGTGATAGGAATTGTATAAAGTGGAATTTGTTGTAATGTTTGTAGTAAGGTATTTTATAAGTTGAATACTAGTGTAAGATGAA
This sequence comes from Coenobita brevimanus, assembly GCF_032717465.1. Lineage (NCBI taxonomy): Eukaryota > Metazoa > Arthropoda > Malacostraca > Decapoda > Coenobitidae > Coenobita > Coenobita brevimanus. The sequence continues at coordinate 37,079,213 of NC_136999.1, read as the reverse complement.
ACAAATGATATCGCGATAACACTCCCTGTGTAAGTACGCGCTAATATGACGCTCAGTTCCATCGTAAGTTCTGAAATTATGTGATATCATTTATATCAAGTGTAAACATGTGCAATGTTAGTGGAGAATTAGTATATAAGTACAGAAATAGGTTGTAAGTTGAAATAGTTGTCATAGTGACTTCACCGTGTGTGTTATTATGTGCTATTATTACGCTATATATTTACGTAAGGCCTGAAATAATCTCAAAATAGTTCTATAAAGTTGAAAAGTGTATAATATTATTAGAAAAGTATTATGTAAGTAGAAAAAACACAATGCGAGTTGAAACAACAGTCACAGCGAGTTCACTCACTACATAAATAAGCGCTAACATTACGCTAAATGTTATCAAAAGGCCTGTGAATACGTAAAAACAGTTCAATAAAATGTAAAATGGTATAATGTTATTGTAGAAGTATTATGTAAGTAAAAAAAATGATATGTATCATGATTTTAGAATGTTAGCGATTCATCGTGACCGAGTTGCCCGATTTTGCTCATTTTGCATGATGGTACAATGCTTATTTCTGCTCTATTTTTGTATAAAATCCAATTTACTCTTTTATCACATGTTTTTATGTTTGTAATAAATACATATCTACTTACTTTCATTGGTTTCCCAGACTTATAATACCATAGAAAACGTTAGAGGCTCAGACCGCCTACGGAGAACAGGGGGCCAGGTGGGACCAAGGCATACCTGGTTAAGGTACTTAGGGACCCCGGGAAACAATTTCTTTGCCACTGACCATTGTTTCTGACCAAAAGCGAAAGTTTTAGCAAAAAAAAAAAGGGTCGAAAAATGGTCGGGATTGGGGGGTACCAGTGGTCAAAAAGTGGTCGGGACGGGGCGGGTTAGATTCTTATGTCCTCGTTCCTCACTGTCACAGGCCTCAACAGGTAATTAGGTATGGGAAGGACATTGCCCAGTGAATAGTTCTTCATAGGGTCAGCCTTTCAATGTACTCGAGGTCAACTAAGGCGTTGTAATAACACATGCCTCTGACTTTCGTGGTCTTTATTTTCCAAGTAATTACACTGTCTGTTTCACAAATCCAGAGCTACACTAACTTCTGAAGGCCACAGTAAAATTGAACCTTCTCTGTTCTTTCCCCCATCCTATTGAGTCTGTGAGGTACATGGAGTGGTCAGTACACAAATGTTGAACAAGGATTATTTGTTTCATTTCAAAGATCTACCCATAGGCACTAGGAATCAGCATATCAATCCCAAATAGGTAGCTTACACTGGCTAGACAGCCGCAATTTGTGTCGGAAATGTTTTCTGACGATTCGGAAAACAGGGCTGATGGTGGGGTGTGTGCACATGTGGGTTCTATAAATGCTTGAAACTCACTTTTTAAGATCATTGTGTTGTTTGTAGTTCATGTTTTGTTGAGAGAAGTGCTGGTTATAGTAAGACCTAATGCAAAATTTTATCAAAATCCACTGAATAATAAATGAGCCTGACATCACCAAAGACTGGCGGTTTCTTAATGTTTTCTCTTTGTCACAATCATTCCGTTCACAAAACGTCAGACAGTTTAATATTAAGGAATATATATTTGATAAGCTTGTCAAGTATCATTAGAATTCAAATGATAGTTGTCGTGAAAAACGGCGCCAAATTTGATCCCCTACAGTATACTGCCAGGTAGTGCCTGGCAGTCTAATAACCATTAAATAAATATACCTCCCAGGAATGTGATATAATTCTACAGAACTGTGACATATTCGGCTTACCTGTGCATACCTCAGCATATGCTAATTTCATTCTTGTCTCATTTCTTTATATATCTTGTGTCTTATCAGGTGCATGAGTGAACGTTGTTCTGCACCGTGAAGAGGGATCAGCATACAGAGAAGGCATGCATAATCCATTCTGGCAATGGTGCCCCACTCAGTGATCTCATATCACCAGGAGATTATGACTCCTGGAACACTCTTCTTAGAGCTGCCGAAATAAGTCAGCACACACAGCTTCTGGACATTGCTGCACCCGTAGGAGAGGGAGATGTCTATCTATCTATTGCCAGACGCCTTAATCTAGTAAGGGGTGGCCACAGACAAATCGCCTCCATGTCGCTCTGTTCCCCGCCATTTAACTTCCCCGCTCCTGCTCACACCCCCCTTCTTCATATACATCTACAGTCCATCCCTCCATCCCGCTGCAGGGGGTGACCTTGACTTGGTCGCAGGGTTTGAAGCGTGGTTGACTGTGCCACCTACCTTGGAGGCATGCCTACCTTTGTAGGGTTCGTCATTTGTCGGCCATGTGGACTAAGCACCCCCTACATCACTGGTGGAGGAGGCCTGCTGATGATGTTAGTCTCAGCCCATTTACCATCTAGGGCAGAAGTGTTGCCCCCCAGTGTGTTTGTCGTGCGTGTCATCCCGTAATGCTGGGAGACGGGAGTCCTGGAGGTTGAGCGGTGCTGCACAATGCGCCCTGCAGCTAGCAATACACCTCTTTGGTCCCTTATTCTGGCTAGATGGGTGGCCCAGTTGGGCCTGACTAGGTCAATCGGCTGGTCATGCATTGGCTAGGATCAATTGGGCACTGGGGGGCTCTGTGGCTCATATAGTCCTGAAGCCACCCTTGCCAAGGTCCCCCTGTGGTTACCCGCGTATACTCTCCCTCTGCCTCTGGGGTCACCAGTGGTGTTGTCCCTGGCATACGACCTCCCCTTGTTGGGCTTCATGGTGAGTGGAGGGGTGGGGGAATGAAGTTATATATGGTCTTATTATGGCTAACTTTCCCCCCAATTCTGGTACTCATGTGGCATGTGGCCACGCCCACGAGTCCCTATCAACCAGCCATGTCACTGCTTCTGTAAGCCCTGTACCACGTAAGGGCAACAAGGGGAAGGAGCACTTTCAAGGGAGCAGTGCACAGCCCTCCAAGAAAGCTCTCTCGCTCTTCATAGAGACAATGCCTGGCTTTTTTGTACTGGACCAGTTTAAGAAATTCCTAGTTTTGATGTTGGTTGATGGTTCCTCTGTCAGTGACCAAAACGCTTTTAAGATTCACCATGACCTGGTCAAGGCTTGTGGGTCATCCCCAAAGGCTGTCCCACAGGCAGATGGGTCACTGCTTATAGAGGCCAGGGATGCAGACCAAAGTGCTTGTATCCATGCCATCAAATGTTTAGCCTCCTGTGATGTCACAGTCACCAGTCATTCCACCCTGAACCAGACTCGGGGTGTTGTCTTCTCCATGGAGTTCCTTAGGTACTCGAAGGAGGACCTCCTGGATGGGCTGAAAGACCAGGGAGTAGTGAAGGTGGAGAGGATGAAGAAAAAGGTAAATGGGATACTGACAGACACACCTTTGATCTGTTGACATTGCCTTATGTCCTGGAGGCAGCTTACTACCGCCTTCGGGTTAAGGCATATGTGCCAAGACCTAGGCGGTGCTTTCATTGCCAGAGATTTGGGCATGTCAGCAGGTCTTGTCGTAGGAACATGCAAGGTCACCCACTGGTGTGTGTTAATTGTGGTGGTAATTCACACAGTGAGATGGACTGCCCAAATCCCCCCTAATGTGTCAACTGCCGTGGTGCTCACCCAGCTTCATAAACACAGTGTGACCAGTACCAGTTTGAGAATGAACTCATGTCAGGTCAAACCCGTGAGAAGATTTCTTTTGCAGAGGCAAAGGAAAAGGTCAGAGGGATGTTTATCCGCCCTGGGGTCACTTTTGCTTCAGCTCTCTCACGTCATAAGGAGATCCCACAGTACAATGAGACAACGCTTCATGCTGCCCCACCTGCTTCTCGGGATAATCAGTCACCACAGACGTCCCAGTTGGGGGATGCTACTGTGACAGCAACACATAGAGGAGATCCCATTCCAGAATCCACTCCTTCAACTCGTGATACGCAGAATGCAGTTCCCATGGTTAGTACTGTTTGTGAGAATGACGGCTGCCCAACTGCTGCTCCGACTGTTTCCGCCCCCATTTCGGTGGCTGATGACTTGCACACTTCTGTGGTGGTGGCGGATGTCCACGTTGACCAGACTCCTTCCCCTGTTCTACCTAGTATGCCCAAAGCTCTACCTATACCCGGCAAACATCACCGTTGTTCGTCAGAGTCCTCTGAGCATGATGACTGGCCACCTAAGGTCTCTGTTGTCGACCCTTCTGTCAATACCTCACCTGTTCCCTCTGCCCAGCAGGATGAGGGATTTAGCCAGGTGACATCTGGTCCCACCCCGAACTGGGGATGTTGTTGGAAAGCTCACTGATGCTTCAGATCTAAAGGATGGGATGGCCTCCTCAAAAGATTCGAATCCTGTGGGCTCTACATCCACTTCTGAGTCTAATGGTGGGAGCACTGGCTGCCCTACATCTCCAAAGATGGCCCCCAGGCCGCCTTCTAAACAAACATGTATCCCCACTCCAAGAAAAAATATTGCAAAACTTATTTCCTCGTCCTCACATTTGCCTTCGGATGTTAGAGAGAGGGTGCGAATTCCTGGTGCTGGGCAGGCTCCTCCAAAATGCTCTCATAAGCATCAATCCAAATCTACTGGGGGCACAAGGTTGTCCCGCCCCCCATCCTGATTCTTTCTTCACTATTGGTACTATGGCATTCTCAGCCAGTATACTACAATGGAATTGTCGAGGGCTGCATGGTAATTGGGAGGAGCTGTGGACCCTCCTGGCTAATTCCCCTTTGTGCGTGTGTCTCCCGCAAACTCTTGTAGGGTTTGCCACTCCCCATGCACCACCTGGATACAATGCTTTTTACTCAATGCCAACCCTGGGTCCTTTTGGGGGTAGTGATGTTTTGGTGAGGGTTGACATCTCTCATCGGCCAGTCCACCTTCAGTCTGACTTCCAGTGTGTTGCTGTGCAGTTGTATGCCCACCACTGGTATACAGTTTGTTCCATTTATTTACCGTCTAGCACAACAGACGGTAGGGTGGAACTTGAGAACCTTCTAGTCCAGTTACCTACGCCCTTTCTTCTCTTGGGGGACTTTAATGGTTGCCATTCTTTGTGGGGTGACTGTCTTGTTAACCAATGTGGGAGTTTGCTGGCATCCTTATTGGAGGATGAAGATCTTGCCCTGTTCAATACTGGGATGTTTACACATTTTCACACCCAACGGGTTCATTTACTGCAATCGACCTATCTATCTGCTCTCCTGACTGTCTCCTGGACTTTACCTGGGAGGTTATGGAGGATCTTCATGGAAGTGATCATTGCAGCAGTATCTAGTCCCTGTTCCTGGCTACCGAGGTGGAGAGTGGATAAGGCAGACTGGTCACTTTTCTCTGACCTAATTTCTCTCAATGCCTCAGTTGAAGACTTTCCACATATTGATGAGGCTGTTTCGTTCATTACCTACGTTCTACATTCTGCTGCCCTTCATGCTGTTCCTAAAACCTTTGGCACGTATCACTACCGACCTGTCCCATGGTGGAATGAGGATTGTAGTATAGCTGTACATGCCAAGAAGTTAGCTTTCTCCCATTATCGTAGATGCAGGACAGAACATTATCTTGTCGAGTTCAGAAGGTCGCGGGCTAAGGCTCATCAGGTATTGAAACAAGCTAGGTGGGATTCTTGGAAGGCTTATGTGTCATCTGTAAACTCAAAGACACCAGTGTCCCAGGTGTGGAAGAGGGTGCAAAAGATTTCAGGAGAAGTCATTCAAGGCAGGTCCCCTGTGCTGATGTCTAATGGTGAGCCTGTTGGTGACCCTGCAGCTGTGGCCGATATTTTTGAATCTGCCTTTGTGATGGTCAGTCAGAGACATTACCTCACCAATATTTGCCAGACATAGGGAGATAGAGGAGGCAAGGGTGCTTGACTTCTATTCAGGGAATGTGGAGTTGTACAACCTCCCTTTCTCTTATCGTGAACTCCAATCTGCCCATTCCCTTTGTCATGACGCCTCACCAGGGCCGGATAATATTCCCTATGCAATCCTTTGGCACTTGAATGATGATGCACTGTCTTTTCTCCTCAGCCTTTTTAACAGAATCTGGAAGGAATCTTCTCTCCCTCCTCTTGGCATGAGGCTATTGTCCTGCCATTCCAGAAGCCGGGGAAGGCAGGTTTCAGTCCCCTGGAGTATCGGCCAATTGCCTTAACATCTTGCTTGTGTAAATTATTTGAGAAAATGGTCAACATGCACCTAATGTATTTCCTAGAAAGGAATGAATGTCTCTCTCAGTGTCAGTCTAGCTTTCGAAAATATCGCTCAACAACAGATGCACTAGTCTGTCTTGAGGCTGCAGCATGTGATGCTTTTGTTAGGCAGCAGCATCTGGTGTGTATTTTCTTTGATGTAGAAATAGCATATGATACTACATGGCAGTTTGGTATCTTCCAACAATTCCATTCTTCAGGTTTACGTGGCAGGCTGCCCCTATTTATAGTAAACTTTCTACGAGACCATTCATTCAGGGTCAGGGTAGGTGTCACCCTGTCTCCTTTGTACCCTCAGGAGGAAGGGGTGCCTCAGTGTGACGCTTTTTGCTCTAGCATTGGACGGTATTGTGTTCTCAATTCCAGAAGGGGTGTCGGCCTCACTGTACGTTGATGATTTGGCTATATGGTATTCTGCTTCCCGAATGTCCATGGCTGAATGTTGCATGCAGCTCACTTTGGACAGGGTCTCTCGGTGGGCCACCATGCACGGCTTCCATTTCTCCCCAACAAAAATGGTGGCCTTGCATTTCTGCCGCTTGAGAGGTGTTCACCCAGTTCCAGACCTCCAGTTATATGGCCACGCGGTGCAATGTGTGGATGAGAAAATATTTCTTGGTCTTGTTTTTGACAAGAGACTAATGTGGATACCACATATTCATTCATTACGACGATCATGCCTCCGTGCCCTGTCTCTCCTACGGACTCTATCTCACTTATCTTGGGGCGCTGACAGAACCATCTTGCTCTGCCTTTACTGTGCCATAGTAAGGAGCAAATTGGACTATGGGTGTCTGGTATATTCTTCTGCCACTGAGACAAGCCTGCGGCACTAAATTCGGTCCATCATGCTGGGATTCGTCTGTCAACTGGGGCTTTCCGGTCTTCCCCAATTGAAAGTCTTTTAGTTGATGCAAACGAATCACAACTGGATCTCCGCCTGCGGTCTTTAATGGTGCAGTGTTGGCACCGCCTTCCAGCCTCACTGAGTTGTAAGGCTGCCTCTGAGGTCGCTCTTCTCCCCTTTTATAACACTCACCCTCGCTATCCACACCCATTTGGGTATAGAGCGAGTGCTGCCATGGGGGAGTTGGGTGATCAGTCTTCCCCGGTGTGCCCTATGCATGTCCCCCGAGTAGCTCCCTGGCTTCTCCCAGAGGTACAACCATGTGATTACTTCCTTGAAAGGAAAGCCTTCCTTTCCTCACTAGCAGCTTTGTCCATTTTTTTTAGAACACACCTATGCTCACACTGGCTCAATTCCTTTATATACTGATGGCTTTGGTGTCATTTTTCGTGATTATAGCCGTGGTGGGGGTCTCCCTCCTTCTGCATCTGTTTTTACTGCTGTACTTCCTGCCATATTAGTCGCAGTCGAATTGATTATTATTTTACCTCCAGGCTCTTTTACAATTTTTAGTGACTCAGCCAGTGCCCTACAAGCTTTGTCTCATGGCTTCCCATCACATCCCCTAGTCCTGTCTATCTTGGAGTGGCTCTACTTATTATGTAGACGAGGATACTCTGTACAACTGTGTTGGGTCCCTTCAAGTGTGGAGGTCATGGGCAATGAGCGTGGTGACTCTGACGAGAGCTGCTGCCTCTTGCTCCTCCTCTCCTAATTACCGTGTCCCACCTGAGGATTTATGTACAGCCACTGTGGAGGCTGTCCGTTTCTGCGGGCAGAGAATGGGGGATGCAGCAGGGGCGAACAAACTCCGCAGCATTCGTCGAAATCTAGGTGATGGAGGGTACGTGGGACTGTCCTGACAGTGGGAAACAGCTTTGGCCTGTCTCCAGATTGGTCACACTAGGCTGACTCATGTTTTTTTTAATGCAGAGGGCGCCCCCTCCCTATTGTGATGACTGTCTGGTTCCTTTAACTGTGCAGCATCTTCTTGTGGAATGCCCAATCGAGACCTTCGTCGTCAGTACCTTTCTGGGTGCCGAGCCAACAACGGGTCGTGCCTTCTTTCCTCGGTGCTCGGGGAAGAGCTTGTGCTACGGGAGAAGGCACCTTCTCCTTTGTGTTGAGCTCTGGCCTTCTCTACATGCTGTAGGGCTTTACCCTCTTTTAATCTGTGTTTTAATGAAGATGTTCTCATTTAACCTTAATCTTTGCACTACGTTTTAGTTTTTGTTGTTTCTTTTATACTGTTTGTTTGTTTTATGCATCATTTTCCCCTTGCTTTTTATGGTTTTTCATATACTTTGACTTTCTTTTAATGTTTATTCGGCAGCATATAACTTCTGCTGTTGCGCTGCCATGCCACATTTTCATTCATTCAATCATTCATTCCAACCCTTCATCTCATCCTTGGCCTCCCCCTCCCTCTCCCTCCTTCCATCTCGCTAACACTCTCCTCGTCAGTCTCTCACTCTCCATCCTCTCCACATGGCCAAACCCCACCTTAATGTGTTTCTCCTAACGCTTCCTATCACACCCACATCCACACCATAACATTCCTTCACTTCCTCATTTGTCAGTCTGTCTCTCCATGTGACTCCATTAGCTCCTCTCAAATAACTCATTTCCACTGCTCTCACTCTTGACTTTTGTCTCTCCAACAAGATTCAAGCTTCACTTACATACGTTAGGGTTGGTATCACAATACCGTCATGTAGTAGTTTTTCACTTCCATGCTCACTTCACTGTTTCCTATCACTGCCTTCAAAGAACCAGCAACCTTTCTTCCCTGCTGCACCCTTTCAAGTACTTCCCCCTCTAAACTTCCATTCTTACTCACCACACTACCCAAGTATTTAAACACACTCACATTTTCCATTTCATTCCCATCCAATCTCACTGTACATTCACTGACTTCCCTTCTCTCGAAGACCATCACTTTAGTCTTCCCTGCATTCACCTTTAGATTACGTTTCTTACACACTCTCCCAAACTCATCCACCAAACCTTCCAGCTCCCCTTCGTCTTCACTTAACAACACAGTATCATATGCAAATAAACAACAGAACAGGGAGTTTCCAAACACTGCCCTTTCTCACTAGGGCCACTCTAACATCCACTGCCCTACCTTGTATCTCTTTTATATCCCCATCCATATACAGACTGAACAACCATGGATTGTATATATATATATATATATATATATATATATATATATATATATATATATATATATATATATATATATATTGTTACGGTAGCGCCAGCCCGGGGCTATTACCAAAAGACAACAAGGCAGTTTTAGATGATCGGCCTCCACTGCGTTGTAAAAAATAACGCAGACCCCGGCACTCACACTCCGTAAACTAGAGAAGAACTGCGCAACGGAAAATTATCACTTAAGTACGCAACACTCTGTACTTTAATAGTAACAAACGGAACAGCCTACCTATGGATCTAGCCTACTATCGTCACTACCGGAAATAATACCGCCCGAGACAGTCTACAGGAACACCTCCCACTTATTTCCGGTGGTGACCAATTTCTACTTAACCCGTGTCCAAGGGGGAACGCAGTTGATAGCTCACGATAGTTCTCACTAGCCTTGTGCAAGGAGATGGGATTGAACTGTGTAGGGGTTAGGGGTGTGTGTGTATGTACGTGTGTTGGGGAACGTTAATAAAGGCAGCGAGAGGACCACGGTGAGCCAGACTGGCCCTCCAAAGACAACACGGTCACAAAATGAAATAAAATAGCTACTTCCCTCAGTCAGCAAACAAAAGAATAAAATAAACTTAAATGAAAACACCAGCTCGGCACAAAAATGACTGGGGAGAGAGAGAGTGTGCACACACACACGATACTGAAGCTGGTTGGGAAGACACTGGACGAATGCTAGGCTCGTGTGCAGCCAAGCGTGAACGCATGAATCAGATTAATTAATAAGGAACTTAAATTCGTGCCCCTCTCTCTCTACAATGAAATGGTACTTCTAATGCAAGCAAAACATCATTAAATATACTGGTAGCTCACATAAGACAATCAAAATAATCAAATGCATTCTCATCATGGTATGAAATAAAATTGCCCTCAGTGGCAGGAACGAAACAAAAGAACTTGTAACACTCGCTAATTTAAACTCCGCGAATGACACGGATACATATATATATATATATATATATATATATATATATATATATATATATATATATATATATATATATATATCTTATCTATCTATCTATATCTATCTATCTATCTATCTATCTATCTATCTATATATATAATATATATATATAATATATATATATATATATATATATATATATATATATATATATATATATATATATATATATATATATATACCTATATATATATATATATATATATATATATATATATATATATATATATATATATATATATATATATATATATATATATATATATATATCTATATCTATCTATCTATCTATCTATCTATATATATATATATATATATATATATATATATATATATATATATATATATATATATATATATATATATATATATATATATATATATATATATATATATTTATATATATATATATATATATATATATATATATATATATATATATATATATATATATATATATATATATATATATATATATATATATATATATATATATATATATATATATATATATATATATATATATATATATATATATATATATATATATATATATATATATATATATATATATATATATATATATATATATATATATATATATATATATATAAATATATATATATATATATATATATATATATATATATATATATATATATATATATATATATATATATATATATATATATATATATATATATATATATATATATATATATATATATATATATATATATATATATACAGCCTGCTCGATCTCTATTCAGTCCCATAGCCTCACCGACTTCCATACCCCTCTCCCTTACACACTCATCCATCATATTCCTTCACCTTCTCCATGGCCTACCTCGCCTCCTCCCTCCTTGCAATTCGCTCAAATATACCTCTTTCACTACCCTGTTTTCATCTATTCGCTCATCAAGATCATTCCATCTCAGTACACTCTCTTCGATTCTGATGTCCACAGGCTTCCTGACTCCGCATCTTTCACTTATCACATTATTTCGTGTCCTATCCACCCTCTGTACTCCACATGTATCCCTCAGCAGTCCCCCACTCTCACTCTTGACTTTTTATTTTCATACCACACCGTAGTCATACAACGATATGTTAAAGTTGTCACTAATGCTCATTCACATAAGCCTCGTGCAGCTTCAGCACTCAAGCATCTGTTTCTTATTAAGGCCTTCATATCATCACCTACTTCCCTTCCTTGTGTCACTCTACTTTCCACTTCTTTTGCACAGCATCCTCTCTATTCTATCATTGTACCCAGATATTTGAATCTCACCAATTCAAGTCTCTTTCTATTCCCTGTAACATCACTGGGAGTCACTTTCTCTCTTGATTACCCTCACTTGACTCTTTTTTACATTTACTCTCAGGGTACGGCGCTCACAGACATCAGCAAAACTCTGCACTAGTCTACCAAGTTCTTGTCGGGTATTTGCAAGTAGCATTGCATCATCAGCATACAACAAATTTGAGATATTCCATCCATCACCATTTATTACCAACGCCATCCCTCTCTCCATTACTCGTGCATTTACTTCTCTCATTACCCCATCCATATATATATTTAACAACAATGGGGACATCACACAACCTTGTCGCATGACCACACTGATCGTGAATCATTCACTTAGATGCCCATTTACTCTTACAGCTGCCTTACTGCCATAAAAAAAACACTTGGTGGCACCTAACAGCTTACCATCTACATTGTTCATGCACAAAACCTTCCACAATCCATCTCTGTCTACTTTGTCATATGCTTTTTCCAGATTCACAAATGCCATAAACACCTTGTAGTCCTTCTCACAAGCCTTCTCCACTATCTATCTCACTGCAAATATTTCATCCACACATCCTTTGCCACTCTTAAAGTCACCCTGTTCATCACCCATTAGGAATTCTGTTATCAGTATATCTTCCCCTGCCTTCCCTACAACACTCAAAAAACTTATGCTGCGATAATTCTTGCACTCACTTCGCTCACCCTTATTTTTGTACAAGGGCACAATCACAACATTTTTCTACTCTGCTGGCACAGTTTCACTCATCCATGCCATCTTACATATTTATAACATGCACTTGATTCTGCTCTCTCCGCAACACTTAATCATCTCTGCATACACCTCAACCCCAGCTGTTTTCCCGTTTTTCAGCCGCTTCACAACCTTCTTCACCACTTCTGTCAGGACTCCATATTATAAATACAAATCCTAATAGATAGCATGATTGATAGATAGATAGATAGATAGACAGAGCACCAAACAAGGAGTGTGAAAAGGAAATTAACTTGCAACTCTTTAAGTGAAGGAATGCTGGTCGTGCACTATAAGCAGTATATACACACAGACATACAGTATTCTAGAAGCTTCCATGACAGTATAGCACACGTGACACGACCCCTACTAAACGAGAATGTAGGAATCAGACCTCACAATGGGGCAAGCCATACAACCGACAGATAGTAGGGAGAAGGAGGCTAGCAATAGGGGCAAGAGTGTGGCAGAGAGAGATAGAGCGAGAAAGGAAAGTAGCTACCAGGACTCTACTTTATACTTCACTCGTGTGTGGAGACTTTGTTAATAATCCAAGACAAATAAAAATAGCCCCATACTAATCTTTACCTCTCCTGTAGTTACATGACAAAAGGGAACGAAGATTACCTACTTACAAAACTACTCACGTATAACAATCACTCGTCCACGAGTCAAATATATGTATAACTGATCTACAAAACACACTACAAGAAGCTACAAAGTTTCTGCAAGATATGGTGGCAGCAGAAGTATGAACCTCGTCTTCAAATCTACAATGAATTCCTACAAAATACAAGCTAGAAGCCTATGAGTCTACAAGCCTAGGAGCCTACGAGTCTACGAGCCTACGAGTTTACGAGTGTACAGTTGAGTCTACATTATCAAGATAGAAAACAAACAATACCTCTTACAACCAACAACTCACAACCAGCTCCTGACAGTATTCTCTCCAACCCCCCTTCCGCCTCCCCGATCATCACGCTGATGCAGAGGTGAAGAGGTCACACGATGTCTTGCCATTAGTTTTACAAAATATTGATACAAAGAAACTTCCAATTTCTACGACGAACCAATGAATTACAACCATCTACGATCAACTACAAGTAACATCTGTATGAGTCGTCTGTATAAGCTTCTACACGCACCTGCAAGTAGCGACATTCTTCATCCCACAAAGAGTAAATCACAAGCAAAAAGGACCGAGAATAAATTGAGAAAGAAAAACAAAACAAGCAAACGAAAGTCAAGAACACAGCACCAACCACCAGACCACCACCCTTCTCTCCATCCGCCCCCTACCTCCACCAACAACACCACGCTGACAAGGAGTAAAGAGGTTAAGACGACGAAGCAAATACCAAGCCCATATTCACAATTCATCTTACTCACCTTTCTTCACTCATTTAATCACCACAGCTACCAGAGGGTGAGAAGTCAACGTCACTGTGAGTGTTTGCTGAGGCGATGCCACGTCATCAACTCGTGTGTCACACCGCCACTCACCACCACTCATACCATTCCAACCACGGTAAAAACTAGTGAGTTACATAATTACTTCATTTATACAATACACAGTGACAGACAAAAACTTCTGCACAAACATATAAAACATGCTGTATTGTTACAACTTAAAATACATATACCTACTTCAGTTATCAGCATAATTCAGTCACAAAATATTTTCACCAGCAATAAATATTCTACACTGCATATATTCATTCATTTACTATAGCATTTATTTACTACCAACGAGCGTTACCCTTTATACCTACATAAAAAAACGTGTTTCATACATACAACTATACATTCACAAAGTGATCAAGAAAATATACTATCACAGTTACTCAGTGAACGATTAAAAGAACTGTATTAAACATTTATTAATTAAAGCTACCTAGTGGAAACAGACAAATTAAGTTACAAAAAAAAATGGCCAACACAAATGACGTTAGCAAGAATGAACAACATCTTCCACACAATCGTGATGACAAAGATTTCCACACAGTGTTGACACATATATTGCCCACGATAGGAACAAGTGAACAACGAGTCAGTGTATATAGTTAATACTGTATATAGTGTATATATATTTTTTTTATAAAATACAAAATATGGGGCTATATAATATAATTTTCAGTAATATCTGTGTAATATAAACTAAACCTTAAAAAAAGGTCGCAAGGAAATTAACCAGCAATTATGCAACCTTGGACAACACCGAAAAAGCATAGTCAAACGAAGAAAAACAAACTATAGAAAATCAATACGTAAAAAAAAAAAAAAAAAAGAAATATAGTAAGATCACATAACAAACAAATGAAAATAGGTGTAAGAGTTACTACAAATGCCAAAATACCACATAAACTCCTTCTATAAGTGAAACAAACCAACAAAATTGTTCTCCGCGAGCCAGTGGCAAGACACATCATCACTATTATTGACCGCAGCATGACCGGATTAGCGATGTCATGACTGCAATTATCACAATTATGTAACAACAAATGATTGCTTTATGTTACACTTGCTATAATTATGTAACTACAAACTTTATGTAACAATTTATACAATGTTACAATTAAGTATTACTACAGTGTTACTACAGTATTACTACAGTGTTACTAGAATTATGTTACACTTGCTACAGTTATGTAACTACAAACCATATGTAACAATTACAGTACAATTATGTAACAATTCATACAATGTTACAGTTATGTATAACTACAATATTACTACAAAATTATGTAACAATTCATACAATGTTACAGTTATGTATTACTACACTGTTACTATAGTATTATGTAACAATTCATACAATGTTACAGTTATGTATTACCACAATGTCACTACAACATTACGTAGCAATTCATACAATGTTACAATTCTGTATTACTACAAGGGTTACTACAATATTATGTAACAATTCATACAATGTTACAGTTATGTATTACTACAGTGTTACTACAATATTACGTAACAATTCATACAATGTTACAATTATGTATGACTACAATGTTACTACAATATTATGTAACAATTCATACAATGTTACAATCATGTATTACTTCAGTGTTACTACAATATTACCTAACAATTCATACAATGTTACAATCATGTATTACTACAACATTACAGCAGTGTTACTAGAATTGTTACAGTTGCTACAGTTATTTAATCAATTATGTACAATAAAAATACAATTAGGTAACAATTCATACAATGTTGCTACAATTCTCTATTACCAGAATCATCATACAAGTTAGGTGAAATATTATACATACTATTTTACATACACATTTTACAAAATGTCATATAATAACCAATTTAACCATATTGCATTTATTCAATTATGTATACAATTTGTTTATAAGGTAATATTACTGGATCATTGCAATATTAACATGAATATTATATCTACACAATATTATAATCAATGTTATGTAGTAATAGATTAGAATATGTCAATAATGATTGCTGTCGGAGGACCGCCAGTGGCGTGACCGAGTGATGTCAGGACTTCATTTTATAAATACAAATCATAATAGATAGAATGGTGAATGGATAGATAGATAGATAGATAGACAGAGCACCAAACAAGGTGTGGGAAAAGGAAATTAGTTTGCAACTCTTTATGTGAAGGAATGCTGGTCGTGCACCAGAAGCAGTACATACACACAGACATATAGTATTCTAGAAGCTTCCATGACAGTATAGCACACGTGACACGACCCCTGCTAAACGAGAATGTAGGAATCAGAGCTCAGAAAGGGGCGAGCCATATAACCGACAGATAGTAGGGAGAAGGAGGCTAGCAACAGGGGCGAGAGTTTGGCAAAGAGAGATAGAGGGAGACAGGGAGGTAGCTAGCGGGACTCTACTTTATACTTCACTCGTGTGTGAGGCACTTTGTTAATATTTCCCAGACAAATAAAATAGTTCCATACTAATCTTTACATCTCCTGTCATTACATGACAAAAGGGAATGAAGATTACCTACTTACAAACCTACTCACGTAAAAAAACCACTCATCCACAAGTCTAATATATGTATAACTGATCTACAAAACACACTACAAAAAGCTATGAAGTTTCTACGCTGCAAATGTTACATTTCCTCATACTGCATTCCGTTTCTGTACTCTCCCAAACCGATCATGTTTATAGCGACTCTGCTCTCTCTATTCCCATTCATCAGGCATTCAAAATATTCTTTCCATCTGATCCTTACTTCATCCCCATTGGTTAATAATCTTTCACATACAACCTTCACACTTTCATAAGTCTTTCTGCTGTCACTTCTACATTTCCACACCACTTTCCTGAATAACATTCTATTTTCAGAGAAATTTGCATTCATTTTTCTTCCTAGATCATCATTGACCTCCTCCATTTTCCTCTTCACTAGTCTCCTTACATCCTTCTTGCTCTCAATAGATTCAGTTACTTCATTTGAATCCCTGTCCTGTAACCACTCTAGCCACGTCTTCTTCTTTCCTCCACTGCTGTCTTAACCACTTCATCCCACCATGCCTTACCTTTCTTTTTTGTTGTTACTCATGCCACACCACACACAGCTTTAGCTTTCCTGACTAAGGAATCCCTATATGCATTCCACAGGCTGTCCAGATTCATTTAATTCTAAATGACTGATTCCAACTCCTCCATTACTTCGGTCCTGTATTCCTTGTATTCATATACCATTTTTTAGATCCTCAGTTTCTCGACTTTCAGTCTTTCTTTCTGACTGCTCTTCTTTCTCCTGGTACACCTCACTCCTCTCACCTTGATCTTCCTTACCACAGCATGTGATCTGACTGACGTCCACATTGTTCTCTCACGGCCCTCGTATCAGTAACCACTCCCAGTATCGTCCTCTCTACGAGCACGTAATCAATCAGGCTCCTTTCAACACGATCTCCATTCCCTCTATACAATGTATGTTTATGTGCATCTTTGTGTTTGAAATATGAGTTACAAATGCAAAACTTTCTTTCCTGACATGTATCCTTCAGTCGCTTCCCATTATCATTTTCTCCGGGTACTCCATTACAACCCATTATGTCATCCTCAGGACCAGTGCCTACTCTTCAGTTCCTATCGCCCATTACGATCACTTTACAGCTCCTGGGCATTTCTCCCACTGCATCATCCAGTTCATCCCAAAATCTGTCTTTCTTTCTCTTACTTACGTCATCACATGGTGCATACACTACAATGACTGCCACTTTCACCTTCTCAGACTTGAACATGTCATACATGCATCTCGAGCTGACACATTCGTAATCTCTCATTCTACTCTGCCACACCTCATTCATCTACAAAGCAACTCCTTCCTTGCATCTTCCTCGCCCTTTCATGCCTGATCTTACACATTTCACAATCTCCCACTCCTCCACGTCACACCCTTTCATCTTTGTTTCGCACAATGCCATCACGGCATGTCTCTCACTCTTGAACACATTCACCACTTCCACCCTCTTGCTTGTCTCATTCACACCTCTCACATTCCACCTGGCCATGTGAATCTGCCCATTTGGTTGGGGCCCTGAGTAGGTACTGGACCCCTCAAGGCTCTCCGAAATGTTTGCCAAATCAAGTAATTTTAGATAGGAGAATCTGGGTAACTCTTAACCCTGCCAAAAACCTCGGTTATATGATTACCACTCAGCGTAGTAAATGCTTTCCTGGGTGCAGGAAACTATTTGGCTTGTCACAGTTTAGAGACTATAAGGCATATCCAAACTGAGTGGATGACGGGCACCCCTCTTTCTCTCTCTCTAATGCCAGACGCCCCAATCCCGCATGGAGTGGCCACAAACAAATCGCCTCCACGTCGCCCTTTCCCCCGCCATTTCACTGTCCCGCTCCCCATTCACACCCCCCTCTCTCATATACCTCTCCACTCCATCCCTCCATCTCATCCTCGGCCTCCCCCCCTCTCTCCCCCCCTCCACCTCAGTCACATACAGTCTCCTCGTCAGTCATTTACCCTCCATCCTCTCCACATGGCAAAACCACCTCAGTGTGTGCCTCCTAACGCTTCCTATCACATCCACATCCACACCACAACACTCCTTTATATGCTCATTTGTCAGCCTGTCTCTCCATGTGACTCCACAGGCTCATCTTAAATAACTCATTTCCACTGCTCTCACTCTTGACTTGTGTCCTTCCAACAACGTCCAAGCTTCATTTCCATGCATTAGAGTTGGTATCAAAATACTGCCATGTAGTAGCATTTTCACTTCCATGCTCACATCCTTGTTTCTTATCACTGCTTTCAAGGAATTAGCAACCTTTCTTCCTTGTTGTACCCCTTCAAGCACTTCACCCTCCAAACTTCCATCCTTACTAATCACACTCCCCAGGTACTTAAACATACTCACATTTTCCATTTCCTCACCATCCAACCACACTATACATTCACTGACTTCACCTCTCTCAGAGACCATCACTTTACTCTTCCCTACATTCACCTTTAGATTCCGTTTCTTACACACTCTCCCAAACTCAACCACCAAGCCTTGCAGCTCCCCTTTGTCTTCATTTAACACAGTATCATCTGCAAACAACAGTACAGGAAGTTTCCAAACACTACCCTCTCTCACTAGGGCCACTCCAGCATCCACTGCCCTACCTTGTATCTCTTTTATTACCCCATCCATGTACAGATTAAACAACCATGCAGACATGACACATTCCTATTTCAACCCAACCTTCAAAGAGAAAAATTCACTCAGTTCAGCATCCATACACATTGCGGCCTTAGCACCATCATACATACTCTTCACAGCATTCAACAACTTCCAATCTACTTCATATATTCTTAACCCGCTGCGTGCCAGTGCCGTTTTAAAATGGTCTGATATAATTCTGCGGCCAGTGCCAGTGCCATTTTAAAACGGTTTAAAATTTAAAAAAACTTCACTGTGACCGCATTTTTCAAGATTCGCCGGTAAAAATTGGCAGGCATTTAAGGTAACTGTTCCTCTACCATCCCTCAGGCTGTCAAGGCCAAACACTCACTCGCCCCCCCCCTCCCTTCATGGTCGCTCTGTCTCACTCTGCCTGTGTGCCTCACCCGGTGCTGTACATAGTGAAGGCATTTTGTAAATATTTTCTTGTAAGTGTAAATTGTAAATTTATTCTTGTAAGTGTAAGGACTATATAGTGAAGTCAAGTTCTAAATACCTTCTTGTAAGTGCCAGGACTGTACGTAATGAAGTCAGGTTGTACCTATCTTCAAGTAAGTGTAAGATAATGCATTCACAGTGAGAAAGACACACAAATTGTGATAGATGTGAAAGTAATAAGTAATCAGAAGAGTTTACTGAACATTACTATACCTTCCCAGTGTAAATACCTGAGTATGCCTTACATAGAAAACGGTTTTCTCACGTATGCGGTGAGCGTGAGAGAGTGGGTTTACCTGTACATGAGTATGCAGGACTCAATAAAACTCATTTACGAGCTTGGTGAGCAATTTAATGGCGAAATTCGTTGTTTCCACATCAAAATCTATCATTTTAGCCAAAAAAAGGTCAAAAAATGGCCGGCACTGGGGTGTCCCATAGGGCTAAAAATAGCTGGCATGCGGCGGGTTAATACTTTCCACAATTCTTGTCTCTCCGCCCTGTCATATGCTTTCTTCAAATCCATGAAGGCCGCATACAACTTCTTTCCCGTCTCTAGAAACTTTTCCATTAAAGATCTGAGAATGAATATCTGATCTACACAACCTCTTCCCTTCCTAAAGCCTCCCTGTTCTTCTCCAACTAATTCATCTGTTATTTCCCAAACTCTGTCAATAAGTATCCTACCATACACTTTTCCTATTACACTAAGAAGAGAAATACCCCTTATGATTACCACACACTACTTCTTCCCATATTCCTTTGTACAGGGGAATAATTATACCTGATTTCCACTCCCCTGGGACTCTACCTTCCTCCCAGGCCAATCTGCACATCTTCCACATCCATTCTACTACTATCTCTCCCCCATGTTTCAGCATTTCACCACACACTCCATCAATTCCTGGGGCTTTCCACAGTATGACTTTCTTCATTGCTTCCACAACTTCTATCCTACTGATTTCTTCCCGTCTTCTCACCTCCCTCCTTCTCCCAGCAATTCCCCAGCCACTTATACTCGCATTACTTCCATTTTCTATGTTCAACAATTCATTAAAGTTTCCTCTCCATCTGCTCACTTTTTCTCCTTTCCCCATATGCAATCTAGCCTACCGTTTTTATCTTTCACTCCCTGACTAACTTCATTGCCACCCTGTCTAACTCTGTTTACCTCTTTCCAGAACAATTTCTTACAGTCCCTCCACTTTACACTCAAATTACTTGCGAATTCCTCATCTACTCAATTCTAACTTTCTTACTAATCATTTCACCTCTCTCTTCCTTTCTGCATATAACTCTCTCTTCCACTTCTCAACTTCTTCCACGCCCCTATTTCTCATCCATTCATTGTATGCTTTCTTCTTTCGTGCCACAGCCTGTCTCACCTCTTCATTCCACCATGCTGTTCCTTGCACCCCCTTCCATCTTCTCTTGACCCCACACACCACATCACATGCTGCACATATTTCTTCTGTAAATATCTTGCACACACCTTGGATGTCCCCCATTTGCTCCAGTTCATATTTACTCAATGATTGCTCTTTAATGATTTATGTAATTAAATGCATATAAGCATTGTGCTTTTTAATTGATTATCTTACGACCTGCATATATCTTTGGTGTGTTATGTTAAAAGACAGCAAAAGAGTTCAGGAAGTAAAAAGAATGAGAAAATGTGGAGGTAGTAAGTAGTTGTTGAAAAGGATGCATGGTTTAAGGGGTGAGTTTGACAGATGACAGTCACACCTACATTTAAGGCCCACCAAGGTTAGCTCTGAGGGAGAGGCCAGAGGATCGTCTATGCCATGACGCCACTTATCTGAGCAGTAGACAAAGATGGCATGACTTTGTAGTACATAGGCTACACGTTAATGCTCTGCGAGCACTCAGTCATAACAGATGTATAGTCAGAGGAGTTTATCAACCCCAAGGTGATAGGCACTGAAATTAATGAAGTATACCAGAGAAAAACAACTACAGCTCTGGTACTGTACCTTCGCTTGCCCCAGATTTTTGTCCTTTTGCAGCTTATTTCACTTACTGTACACCTCAGCGGCAGAACGAGAAGACTCTACGGCTCTACAACTTCCCATAGCACTTCTTCATGACTAGCACAATACTGTAGTTCAAATCTATTATTACAACTTAGCATTCTACATGGAGGAATAGCAGTTTTAGGCCATGTTAGAGTAAAAAGGGTATAGTACATATGATCATTGAACTCTACCAACACATGTCAAACTTAACTCTTTAGCTGGGGTGCAAATATGTGAGATGATGAACACTGCCTATCGTAAGCAAGAATAAATTACGAAGTTCTATAGTGTTAATAAGAGCTTAAATCGTGACAAATTTAAAATTTTTGGTGTTCCAGTGTTCTCTGGAGTATCAAAAAATCGTCTCATATTAAGGGAAATACAGTACAATGTATAATATTGCTGATGTTTTTATTACAGGTTAAGTACTGGTTTGTAGACTCTCTCTCTCTCTCTCTCTCTCTCTCTCTCTCTCTCTCTCTCTCTCTCTCTCAAAATTACTATTGTAGTTGAGGGAGAACACTCTTACTGAGAGGGCTAATAATGTTCTAACTTCTTCAGTTATTGCTTTATTTTGGAAATTTCATCAGATATTCTGCTCAGAGGGATATTTAGGAATGGAGGAGAAAATTTGTTATATTTAATACTTTCATTTTGATAAGTGTTTTCTGTTGCACTAGAATATGAAGTTATCTGAGTTTAGGAAAAATATGATGAATATAAAGAAGTCTTCATGGGGTTAAACTTATACACTGCAATCACAGAACAAGTGAAGCATCGCAAGTCAACCAACCCAACGTGCTTCTATGCTTCGTTTAGTGTGCTTCAGTCTGCTTCAGTAGACATGACACAACCTTCTCCAAAACCAGGGCAAGGCAGGATACCCCACAGCCCAGGCCAAACACCACAAACATCCCCTGAAAATGTAAACAATAACAAATGTTAATCTCTCTCTCTCTCTCTCTCTCTCCTGCCTTCTTTGTATTTTACTTCGGCTAATGTCATGTTCCTTCAGTAGCCTATGTCATAAAGAAATCCAGGGTACAAAAAATAACAAGAACCCTATACAGATAGATAGATAGACAGATAGAAGGATAGATAGGTAGACACTGTACTAATATAATTAATTGGTTGATTGCCTTATAGACAGATAGATAGATAGACAGACGAGAGAGAGAGAGAGAGAGAGAGAGAGAGAGAGAGAGAGCAAAATAACCTAGTGGCAGCACAAAGCCGGATCATCGCTACAAGTTGTGTACGCTGGGTGGGCCAGGAACACGGACACGGCGTCGTGAAAGAAATGGGTCAATGAAAGGAGTATATCATATCTCAGATGGGGTTGCTGTAAGGAACGGAATTAGATGTCGGAAAGAAGACCAACAGAGGTAAGGAAGGACATGATATTATGGAAGGAAAAATACGGTGATTCTTGGAGAAAGTCCGCAAGAAGGGGGGGGGGGACGTTGGAGGAGAGACAAAAAAGGAAATGAAATACGTCGCTATAGAGTGTAAAGAGGACAATCAAGGAATAAAATGGCGTACGGAGAGAATGGTATTGCAACAAGTACAAAGTGGGGGCGACCACTAGACACCAAATAAGAGTGGGTAAGTCTAGTATGACCAATTCTAAGACGAGCTAAAGCAGTTTCCCACCTCCTATTACGGTGGCAAAGGGTTAACTAAGGAGAAATAAACGGTTTCACAACACGTAGTTTATTATTAGTGATAGATTCCCAGCAAGACTGCCACCGATGCTGAAGGAAGGAAGATAAGGCAAGAAGAATATCAAAGACTGGAATGAGGAAGGAAGGAGAGGCATCTCTGGCAACAGTCGTGCGAGCCAACTGATCAGCACGTTCATTACCCGCGATGCCCACATGCCCTGGGACTCAACAGAACTGGACTGTTTTACGACGAGAGGAGCTACGGAACAACCATTCTAAGATACGAAGGACCAAAGGACGAAAAGGAGAAAGTGACTGAAGAAGGGACAGAGCACAATATGAATGTAAGAATATCACAAATGAGGGAGAGGAGGCACGACAAATATATCGCAACGCAAACAAGAGGGCATAAAACTCAGCTGTTAGAACAATTGCATAAGCAGGAAAGTTAAAATGATAAAAGGTGTTAGGAAAGAGAATCACAAATCTAACACCTGCAGGGGTTTTTGAACCATCAGTGTATACAGTGACTGCAGAGGAATGGTGGGAGAGATTGTTAGAAAACCGGGACTTGGAGTAAGGGAAAATGGAAGGACAAACGTGGGGTCGCGAAAGGAGCCACGAGGCTATAAAGACATGCGGAAAGAGAAAACATTACTAACAGTAAGGGTGGAGTGCGAGAGGAAAGTACAAGCTCGAACTGCAAAAGGTGGCTTCGTCCCAGGAGTGGAAAACATGTCCAAATCAGGACTGGGAGGAAGTAGAGGAGTATGAGGAAAACAGTGCAACTTAGTGTAGGCACGAAGAGATAGTAGAGCACGACGGCGGAAAAATGATGGAACTCCTGTTTCTGCAAACAGACTCTCAACTGGGGAGGACTTAAAAGCGCCAAGAGCCAGACACAAACCGTGATGATGCACAGAATCAAGTTGTTGGAGGACGGTGTCTGAAGCATAATCAAGTCTGGAAAGAATAAGAACAATATGGAGACGAAGGAGAGTAATCCGATCAGCATCCCACGACACATGAGACAAAGTTTGTAAGAGATGGAGGCATTGCAAGGCTGAGATTTTTAGGTAGGCAATATGATCCTTCCAAGACGGGAGCCAAAAAGAAGGACAAAAAAGGAAGTCGAGGTTTTGTATGGGACAGGAGAGTCGTAGAGAAAAAGAGGTGGTTAAGAATAAAAGTGAGAACGAGTAAAAGTAATAGCATGAAACTTAAGAGAACCGAAAGCCATAAGAAGTAGCCCAGTCTGAGGCACCAGAAACCGCACGTTGAATAAGAGCACCAAGGGCAGAGGTATCAAAATTTGAGGCATATATTGCAAAATCATGTACATATGAAGAAGAGCAAACACCAACTGGGAGACAAGGAACAATCCCATTAATTGTCAATATAAACAGAGTAGTGCTAAGAACACTGCCTTGGGGGACACCGTCATATTGTGGGAATGGATCTGAATATGTTTGCTGAACATAGACTCTAAAGAAACGAGCTGATAGAACATTCTTTAAGAAAAGCCCAAGGTCACCATCAATACCACAAAAACGAACTGTGCGTAAAATATGGTAGCGCCAGGCTGTGTCTTAAGCCTTCTCAAGGTCAAAGAACACTGCAACAACAGATTGGTGAGTGGCAAAGGCTGAGCGGATATAAGTTCCTAGATTTAGGAAGGGAGTTAAGGTGCCGTGAGCTTTTCGAAAACCAAATTGTGAAGATGACAAAAGCTGCTTGGATTCTAGGAGCCACATAAGACGATAATTTATCATACGCTCGAACAATTTGCAAAGATTATTCTAGTAAGAACAATGAGGCGATAATCTTGATGGACATGGCCTTGCTTTCCTAGCTTAAGAAACGAGATAATGACAGCATCATGAAAAGAGGGAGGAAAGACACTCTCCGTCCATATACGATTATAAATAGTTAATAATAAGGCCAGGGCCTGAGAAGAAAGGTGACGGAGCATATTATAGTGTATGCCATCAGGACCCTCACAGGTGTTTTTACAATGACGAAGGGCAGAGGACAATTCATGGAGCATGAAAAGCGCATTATATAACTGATTAGACGTCAGCTTGAAGACAACAGGCGTACATTGAGTAGCAGCTTTGAGGGCATGGAATTTAGGTGAGAGATGAGAGCTGCTACTAACATTACTAAAATGAAGAGGTAAGCCATTAGCAACTAGATGAGCATCTGCAACTGACTTCCCATCCAAATGGAGGAGAGGGGAAAGCATGGGTAGATGCTTACCGGTTATTCTGCGTATATTTTCCAGACAGAAGCACTGGGTGTATTGGCAGTAATGGTGGAAACGTATAATCTCCAGCTACGTCGTTTAGCCCGTTTAACAATCTTATGAAGAAGAGCGCGGGCCTATTTAAACAGTAAAAATGCATGAAGGAGGAAGTCGAGAAGGCAGTAAAGGAGATGAAAACAGGGAAAACTGCAGGTATGGATGGGTGTGCTGTGGAATGCCTGAAGGGTGGTGGAGTGACTGTTGATGATTGGTTAGTAAGATTGTTGAATGTGTGCTTTGTGAAAGGTATGGTGCCAATTGACTGGGAAAGTGCTTCTGTGGTCCCACTGTATAAAGGCAAGGGTGATAAGTATGAATGTACTAGCTTAAGGGGTATACGTCTGTTGAGTGTTGTAGGTAAGGTGTATGGTAGAGTGTTAATTATGAGAGTTAAAGAGGGTACAGAGGGAGTGATTGGTGATGAGCAGTGTGGCTTTAGAAGAGGGATGGGAGGGGTGGATCAGGTGTTTGCTGTGAGACAAGTGTGTGAAAAGTATTTAGCGAAAGGCAAGGATGTGTTTTGGGCATTCATGGATTTAGAGAAAGCGTATGATAGAACTGATAGAGAGGCTTTGTGGACTGTTTTAAGATTGTATGGACTTGATGGTAGGTTAGGGGTGAAAAGTTCTATGTAAGTAGTAGAGCATGAGTAAGAGTGGGAAATGCTGTGAGTGATTGGTTTCCCGTGAGAGTGGGGCTGCGACAGGGATGTGTGATGTCGCCTTGGTTGTTTAATATTTATATGGATGGTGTTGTAAGGGAGGTGAATGCAAGAGTTTTAGGTGGAGGTCTGAGTCTGGTGGATGTTGATGGTAGAGACTGGACTCTGAAGCAGCTGCTGTTCGCAGATGATACTGCATTGGTGGCTGATTTAGAGGAGAGATTAAGACAGTTGGTAGAGGAGTTTGGAAGGGTGTGTGAAAGGAGGAAATTGAAAGTAAATGAGAATAAGAGTAAAGTGATGAAGTGTACGAAGTTGGTAGATGGTAGGGGGATGAATATAGTTTTGAATGGTGAGTTGCTTGAGGAAGCACAGTGTTTTAAATACTTAGGGCCACATGCTGCTGTGGATGGAAGAATAGATGCAGAAGTAAAGTTTTGAATGAATGAAGTAGGAAAGGTGCTGGGAGGAATAAAAAAAAAACTGTTTAGATGTCGTTCGCTTAGAATGGATGTAAAGAGAAGGCTGTATAAGGGTGCTGTGGTACCGACGGCATTACATGAGGCTGAAACATTGAATATGGGAATAGCAGAGAGGAAAAGTTTGAATGTAATGGAGATGAGATGTCTGAGGAGTATGTGTGGAGTGACGTGTATGGATCGAATGCGAAATGATGAAGTGCGAAGGAGAACTGGAGTTGTTCGGGAGATGGCTGGTTGAGTTGAGCAGAGGGTGTTGCGATAGTTTGGGCATATGGAGAGAATGGATAATGAGCGATTGGTGAAAAAGATAACTAGATCTGATGTGAAAGGTGTATGGCTGAGAGGGAGACCACGAATAGGATGAATGAGCAGTGAGAAGAGAGCGCTGGATGTGAGAGGGATGTGTGTTGCACAAGGAAGAGTGGCTGTGCTTGAAAGAAATAAATGGAGAGAAATTGTGAATGAATAAATGATGACGCAGTCCTGAGGGGATATTCTCCAGGATTTGGTCTGAGCAGCTTGTCAGGTTAGGTGCGGGTAAGGGGATGGGTCTATTATGATGTGGCAGGGGCAAACCAGCTCTGCTGTCAGGCCCTGCTGCGGATGTCACTGATTGCACCGCGCAGTTGACCCTTGTGTAGTGAGGATCTGTTCCCTTCTCCCCTTTGGGGCTAAGATGCGAATGAATGTGTTTCAATGGATGAGTAAATGGGGAGTGTGTCGTCCTGTCTCGTCTACCTCCCTTTCCAGGGGGGAAGCAGCCTAGGTATAGAAATGCACTCTGTTCATTCGGGGTGTTCCATTTGCGTAGGTAACTCTTCCAACATGCATGTTTAACACGGAGTGCCACAGTACAATCTGAATCCCACCAAGGTACACACTTAGAATGACGGGACGATCTAAGAATCGCAGTCAAAGCTGCACTTGGAACTAACATATTAAAAAAGCTGAGCATATCTAAAAGAGTAGAGAAGGTAGAAGAGGGTATAGAAGGAACAGTTGAAGAAGTAAATAACGGCCAGTCAGCTTTTGGAAAACACCATTGAGGGGTCAGAGTACCCGACAATATGTAGTAAGCGTAAGTTTGATGGGAAATTTATCACTGTACACAACATCTGAAAGAACAGACCAACAGAAATCTAAAGAAAAAGAAGGGGAGCACAAAGAGAGATCTAGACAGGAGAAAGTACGAGTTTTAGCATCAAATTGAGTTGAAGCTCCCGTATTCAATATGTATAAATTATTATTAAAAATAAAAAAAACTCAAGGCAGCAGCTACACTAATTAGTAATATTATCGCCCCATAAGGCTTGGTGACAGTTAAAATCTCCCATCAATATAATTGGGATGGGTAGCCTAATTGTGATAATAAAGAGATCAGTCAGGGAAATCAATAGGATGGGAGGGAGAGAAATATATAGAAATGACCGTAATCCAGTGTCCGAGAAAAACACAAATAAAATTACATGGAACCGTGGTGTGAAGGGATAGACGTTCTAGAAGGACTGTGTAGTGAACTAAGATAGCCGAAACGGGAAGAGAAGCAAGAGAAAACTAGAAACAATAGTCACGTATGGGTACTGGAAGGGAAGACAAATGGGGTTCTTGGAAGCAGACTAAGGGAGGAAGGTGAACCTAAAGAAGATAGCAAAAGTCATTACGATGGGCCGTGAAACTTCAAATGTTCCCTGCAAAAGAGACGTACTAATATTTACAACACTGAATAAAAGTCAAACCAAAGAAAAGTAAAAAAACAAAAATATGAAAAATTACAAAGGATAAAAATATAGTACACAGGAAAATGAATTTACAACAGATGAGTATCATACTGTACATCAACAAGTCAGTTCAGCAGTAGGAATAGGAGCAGAGGGTGGAAGAGGCTGATGAGCGGGATGGTCACTATAGCCCGGTGGCATAGGGAGGGATAAAGGAGAGGGATTAGAACAAGAAGAGAGAGGGGCAGGAGGGAAAGGAATTATTAGAGTGGGAGGGAGATAAGGAGCCGAATGGACTTTAGCCATATGAAGCACTTTTTCAGGACTCATGGGTTCCTGTAAAGAAGTTGCCAGAAACTCCATGATGTCTCTGAGGGTTTCACTCTCAGCAACTGTTGAGAGTATCGTCTGTGGTGTCGACAGGGAGTCAGAGCAGGTTGTAGAGTGCCTGTGGAGTTGGGATAGGATTGGGACCAGACTGTGGAGTCAAGACAGGGATCTTTGCTGGCGTAGGTGTTGCGGAGAGTGAGGTATAGGCGGTACACATTTTGCGAGTAGGGGGAAAATGTGAGAGTTTTGTGGAACCCTTGGTATCAAATGCGGTGGAGGGCAGCCCACGTTTGTCAGAGGAAGGCGGACGGTGGGCACCACACTGTGGCAAAGGGAGTAGTTGTTGTTGGAGAGAAGTGGAAGAGCGAGGGGGAGCAGCAGAACTAGAAGGGCGATGAGGGGAAGAGAGAGGAGCTGACAATAAAGGTGACAGGGAGGAGGTAGGAGTGGAAGAGTCTAGAACAGAGAAAGAGGTGGAAAGGGAAACAGGATGTGGCCAGAAAGTAGGAAGCAGAACAAGAAAGGGGAGAAGCGGAGGAAGAAAAGGGGAGAACAGAGACAGAGGGAGAGGAGACAACAGTGACAGTCGGAGGGTTAGGTGAGGAGGAGGTATAACTAGTGACAGGAAAAGAGGCCGAGACAATAGAGGAACTGGAGACTGGCAATATCAAAGGGGCAGGTGTGTCGGATAGGGAGGTGATTGCAGAAGAGGAATTACTTGAGGTTGTAACAGTTGCAGTGTAGCTGGACAGAAACAAAAGAGGTAGTCAGGACAGGACGGCCTACTCAAGCATTAGTAAAACAGGAAGCAAATCCTGAGTCTCGGGCACATTGATGGGCTGCATGGAGGAAGAGACCTTCTTTCCAGCGGATCCCAGAGACTTCAGTTTCAAATACGTATACCAGACATTTCCAGGACGAGGCAACATGAAAGCCTCGGCAGTCTGGCCAGACTTGTATCTCTGCTACGCAGGCTGAGGAGGTGTGGCCAGGTTGGACGCAGGTAGGGCAGACTGTCTCTGACCTACGGTATTTGGCTGGGTGGTCATAACGCCAACAGGAAGAGCACTGTCGAGGACGAGGCGTGTATTCTCTTACCCGGAGTCATGTGCCACAAATAATCATAGATGTTAGCTGAGTATCTGCAATGCCCCTGTGGGGGAAGCGTGTAGCACTGGACAGAAAATACTGCAAGGTGTTGGGCAGACAAGGTTGCTTGGAGATCAGCAGAACATTCTGAGAAATTGCGGTCTCCCATGGATATTTATGACGGGATCAGAACAGTTCCAGCAGTAGAGTTTAGATGGACATCTGGAACTGCCAAGATAGGGTGACCAGAGGAGCCAGTAAGTGACAATGTCTTCTCAGCCTGTGTAGCAGTTTGAACTGTCAAGAGGCGGTCGCCATTAGGGCGTGACGAGAATGTGACATCAGGGCCTATTTGTCGGAGGAGAGATGGAAAGTAAGGTCATTCGTCATCGGCTTTATGTTGAAGTACTTGAGCCATGTCTGGCGGCCGAAAATTGATGATACTGATGGACGATTCAAGAAGAGAGGGGGAGAAATGAGAGTCAGGGGAGGGGAAGAAACAGAAGGAGAGGAAGAGCAGGAGAGGAAGAGCAGGAAAGGGACGGAAAAGTGAGGGAGGGGGGGATCCGCCTGACCGGGAGAAGCTTTTGGAGGAGCATCTCCCGTTGCTCCTTGGAAGAGAGGAGAAGATTCATTACTGGCCATGGTAAGCCTAAATGTAAAAAACGGGAAATAAACTGGTTCGCTCCCTACAGCCCGAGTCAGAAGTAAGGGCGAAAGATACAAGGGCTACCGTACCCATGGTTCTCTGAGGCCGTTCGCGACTGACACAAAAGACACAGCCTTGCATCCCATCAGCACGGCTCTCACACCTTAGGAAGGTGAGAAGAAAAGAAGATAAAAGAACAGAATGGAAGAAAAAGGACCAAGAAAATTAGTAGGGTCAAGGACTGGGACCGAAGGGAGGGGGAAGCAGTACATAACTACACCACCCCCGCCATCAGGCCCCAGCCCCAGACCCCAGAGCCCCCCCACGACTGCAACGGGTTTGATATTGGGGGGGAGAGAGAGAGAGAGAGAGAGAGAGAGAGAGAGAGACACACACACACACACACACACACACACACACACACACACACACACACACACAGGCAGATGCATGGAGAGACAGATGGATAGATAGATTGATCGATAGATAGATAGGGAGATAGAGAATTAGACAGACAGATGGATAAATAGATAGATAGTGAAATAGTGAGATGGACAGACAGAGCGATAGACAGATAGATAGATAGATAGACAGGCAGACAGACAGACAAGTAGACAGACAGATGGATAAATAGATAGATAGTGAAATAGTGAGATGGACAGACAGAGCGATAGACAGATAGATAGATAGATAGACAGGCAGACAGACAGACAAGTAGACAGACAGATGGATAAATAGATAGATAGTGAAATAGTGAGACAGATGGACAGATACAGATAAATGTATACATATATACTGTACATACATACGTAAGTTACATACATACATACATGTAGTCAACGCATATTGCATCAGTAACACACAAGAAATATTACCTTACCTGGTACACATACAAATTAAGAAGGATGATATTCGAGAAAGGCTCTTGTGGGTGCATTCTCGTCTCTTAAGAAGGCTTTATAGCATTTCTGACTTACGTGTTCTTTCGGCATGCGACGTGTTAATAACTTCGTATGTTATTTGCGTTACTTTGCCTATATTAAAAAAAAAATACAACTAACAAACAATAGAAAAATAGGGTTAGTTGTAAATTTGCCTCAAATGGAGAGGTTAGAAAGCTCCTAAGCACTCAAGTTTAGTCCACAAGCTGACCATCCTTTTCACTTGGCCCAGATTTTCGTACTTTTGCAGCTTATTTCACGTAGCCTCATGGCTGAAAAACACTGTGCTATGACTATATCCCGGTCCCTAGCGTTTCTTCGTGACTAGCATCTGATTCTGGTGCTAGTCTATTATTACAACTCAGCATTTAGGATGAACATATGGCAGTTTTAGGCCAAGTTAGAGTTAAAAAAAAAAAGGTACCTAAAACATCAGATTCTGGTGCTATTCTGTCGCTACAACTCGGCAGTCAATATGGAGATATGACAATTTTAGGCCAAGTCAGAGTAAAAACAAACTCATCCTATTTCTGTCCAACTCTCAAATGCAAGAGTTAACCGTTACTCCCAGTCCTTCATGTATGCAACAGGTTAACTCTGGAATTGTCTTCATATGTCTATTTCCTACTGCCTATGATCTCCAGTCTTTCAAATGCACTGTGTCCAAGCACCTCGAAATGATCGCATCTTGAATTTGGCTCTTTATTATCATGCTTTTGATTTTTGCTTGGAGGGAATGATTAAGCCGGCTCCTGGCCTTTGGTTTCTCCTTTCTTCTATTAAAAAAAAAAGGTGGAATTTACAAGACGTTCCCCACTCACCCAGAAATTGGTGAGGGAGAGGACAGTAGTGACGGTGGTGACCATAGGTGCGTTGATGCAGGCCGTGGTGTTAGGCAGGGAGTACTTCAGCCACTTGTCATTTAAACCCGATTCCACCAACGCCATGGCACTGCGAAGAAGAACAGGAAGAAGAAGAGAAGCGGAGAAGAAGAAGAAGAAGAAAAGAAACAACATCAACAGCACCAACCTCACGATCATCATCGTCATCATCATCATCATCAATATCAGCATCAATATCAATAAACAGTAGAAGAATACGCTCAGTCATCATTACCATCATCCATATCATCATAAAAAAAAGTAGAAGATGAAGAAAAGGGAGATGAGAGAAAAAAGAAGAATCAAAAAGGAGAAAAAGAAAAAAAAGAAGAGGAGGAGGAGGAGGAGGAGGAGGAGGAGGAGGAGGAGGAGGAGAGAGAGAGAGAGAGAGAGAGAGAGAGAGAGAGAGAGAGAGAGAGAGAGGGGAGGGGGAGGGGGAAGTACACAAATCAAGTAATTCCTTCACTGCAATGACATTAATCATTTCCACATGAAGTTGCAAAGCGACTTGGCTTATGTGTGATCTTTAATAGTGAATGAGTTGATGGAGATTATCCATCCCTACAATTTCGAACAATCTATTGGCAGGTAAATAAAGTATCTTGGGGCAGCGAGAACATAACATACAGTCATCATAGTAGTGATGGGATGACAAGTAAATAAAAGATCTTGGGGCAGCGAGAATATAACAGTCATCATAGTATTGATAGGATGGCCAACAGTCGTAAATAATGGGTTGGCAGGTCACTGGTCACAGGCTAGTGCACCTAACTAAATATTACAACTTAATCTAATATACCTACAACTCTCAGATGTTGCATTGGCCAGGCTTTAAAGTTTGTGTTAAACTACCTTCCCACGTGTTAATATCCCTTCACACACAGTAAGATTCAATACCTGATGGCTGGCAGTTGCTTGGAGTAAATTAGAAAATCATTTCGTGAGTAAAACACTGAAAATTAGTACCTGTGAATTATATGCTTTGTATTTGCCTACAGTATTAATTATAGTATATTCTAACGAATAGGTGTATTTTGTACCGTACGATAATATGTAAATATTAGGCTACCATGTCAAATGTATGCATGTTTCTGTGCTCATTCATATATATTTTATTTCTAATTAGTATAATTGGTATATTAAGGACTGTGTTAATATCTAGGGTACATGTCACAGATTGATTCTTTAGCTCAAGTTTGGCTTCTGCGCCAGGCATCAAGAATGAAGTCTATGCAAGTAAAACATGGCAAAAAATTATCAAAACTAAGTGGTATTTCCTTCTAACCATTATGTTCAATGTTGATGTTCCAACAAGAGAGGAGGAGGTGACAGTCACGTCTGTGCCTGGCCAACTACCTCGGGAAATTGGATTCCTGTTCTAAATGGGACACAGAAAAAGAAATACAAATCAATCAGTCAATCAATCAGTATCAATAAAACTTCTTTTCCTTGAGTTACTGGACCTGAGAGGATGACCCAAATGTATGACATTAAGCCGTTACAATTTATGGCAGTTTTCCTGCCGTTACACACGCCTCCACCAACCTTCAGAAGTCACTCAGACTAATATTTCATTCTTAAAAGATGAGTCACATGTGTTTGTAATGAAATATAGGGATGGACTGACAGACTGACGGACAGATGGACTGACATATTGACTGAGTGATTGGTAGGTAGATAGACCATTGTTGTCAGCACACTTACCCTCTATCCATGGCAGGAGTGAGAGGGCTATTCTTCTGGGCCAACGTACTTAATGGCAGTGGTAAGTAGCTGCTCCTGCTCATATAGAAATCGCACTGACCTGTCGAGAATTAGCACCATGGGCGGTATTCTCGTCTAGTAAGGAGGCTCCATATTACCTCTTTCTTAGCGATTTATTTTTGGATATGGCTGACTGACAGCCTTTAGCATGTTATCTATGCAGACCATGGCGATATTAGAATGATTTATATAACAAGCACTGGGACAATAACGTGTAATAAGCAAAATTAGTCACTTAAGAAATGGTGCTAGGGAGCTTCCTTAACTGACGAGAATACGGGCCCATGAGTATTTTGGTATGTGATACTCAAACATACTTACGATCGATTCCCCATCGTAACTTAGATATGGTTTTATTGTAAGAACTACTGTAGACAAGATTTTGCATTCATTTCCCTGATCTTCCTGCAGAAAACAGTTATAATCTGCAGTACTTTTTATGTCGCACTAAGATTTGTGAAGTTAGAACAAGACACAGAGGAATATTTGACACCCTCCCTGTCCTTCCTGCAAATCAGAACCTGAGTTAGGACTCGAGATTGATCGTAAGTGCGTTTGTGTATCCGGGCCTCTTTCATGAGAATCGTTTTCAGCATCCAGTAATCAACCGATATAGCCAATTATAACCATGGCACATTTGGACTGGCTGAGCATTAACCCCTTAACCGCGGGCTTGTTTGCTTTGACTTGCGGCTCCCGCGGGCATATTCGCGCTCCGACAGACTCTATAAAAATATTAGCCAAAAATCAGTTATTAGTCCTAGAATAATAAAATCAACTATGTTTATGGCATATACCTTCAGCTTTCTCCTGGGACGTTTGTTGAGCCTTCGTCGAGTACCGTAGGACTTGTGGAGATCTCTGAAGTTGGGTAACGAAGTCTCCACTTTACACTTCCCGACAACCCGTAATATGATTACCACAGCCTGATATTATCATTAGAAACACTATTCTATGATTCTCAAATAGTTTGGAATCCATACTCCTAAAAAAAAACACTGTGAAAGCAATGAAAATTATGAGAGCGTATGACCTTCCCACTTGACATCATTCGCCGCTGGTGTTCTGTCATTTATTATTCATGAAAACACTCACAGTTTATATTTCTATTACTATATAACCCTTATATATATATCTACAGTCTCTATCCATAAGTTTCCTTCAGTAATAGTAGTTTATTGTCACTGTAGGCATTCAATTTCTTTTTCAGTAAAATACTTAGCATTCACTTTCTTGTCCTGTATACTGGCGTTGAGAGTGAATGTCACTTTCACCTTCACTCTCATAACTCATAGTATTAATTCATTCTAGAGTGAAACTTTCACTTTCATTACTCCTGGTATATATACTCGTATTCTTATAATACTACTCATTTATATTTCTATTTACGTGCTTTATTTTATTTACATTATTTACATTTCTATTTTATTTACACTGTGTTAGGCACTGTCGCTTGCAGTAACTTATAAAACTATTTACCACTGTTCACTTATATTTACATTCATTGCTTTCACTTGCTGATTACACATTATTTACACATTATTTACCATTTCACTTGCACTGTTTTACTCACCATAAAGATCATAGTCACTCTCTATCAATTGTCAGCCCTTTACCTCTTTCCACACGAGGTTTAGTAGGGGGTAGAGGTCACAGGGCCCTTTGCATGGGGCTAAAAAGCGGCGGAAGTTAGCAGGCACGAATCTGAGCTATTTCACCTTGAAAGACAACAGTAAACTGATACTGGTGGGATACCGAGGGAGAATGCATTACTGCCAATGTCAGCCTCATGAGAGCTGCTAATATATAGCTATGAAATGATTGCCAGGAAATCTAGACAATACATTATAAATAAGGTAGTGCCAGGTGAATGTAAATATCACTTAGGCTTCTCCCTTCCCTCCTTATATATATTTTTATTACGAGAATAGATTATCCAGCATATTTCAAGGGGAAATAAACAGCGAATATTAGCAAATGAGTGCACGTGAGGTGTTGTCAGGTGATAATTAGCCAATTTCAGGTGTATGGCACTATCACCTACCTTATTTTTTTTTTTTGTATATATTATTTGGTATAAGAATAGGGCATAGGGCTTATTTCAATGGATGAAATCAGTGGAAAATTCCAGGGAAGATTTATTTAGCATAGAATACAGTGTGGCGGCCTGCAATAATTAGGTAGTTCCAGGTGAATGTAAATATCACTTAGGCTTCTCCCTTCTTTTCTTATATATATTTTTATTACGAGAATAGATTATACGGCATATTTCAGGGGGAAATAAACAGTGAAAATTAGCGAACGAGTGCACATGAGGTGTTGTCAGGTGATAATTAGCCAATTCCAGGTGTATGGCACTCTCACTTACCTTATTTCTTTTTTGTATAAATTATTTGGTATAAGAATAGGGCATAGGGCTTATTTCAATGGATGAAATCAGTGGAAAATTCCAGGGAAGTATCCTTAGCGTAGCACGGCCGGGCAGGCGAGAGGAGAGGGTAATGGAGGGGAGGTAAGGAGGGGAGTCAAGAACGGGGAGAAATGGCTAAATTGTCAACAATGGATGGGAGTACAGATGAGATTAGGAGTGCTGACTAGTGTTGGACATTGACAGTACTGATAGATGATACAGGCCACCACTTGAAAGCCCGGGTGAATTCAAAATAAGACAGAATCACAAACGTGATGCCCCGCGGTATGATCCCTTGCTCCCAAGCGTCACGAAAGTGACGGCCCACGGTTAAGGGGTTAAATAATAGTTTTCAGTCACATACTCTGCAATGTTCTCAGATATCTCAATAACACTTTCTCGCCTGTCCCATATGATGTTTTCTTTAACACCAAAAGATGTTACAAGTCTCGTATCCACGTTAAAAAATAAGCTAAGAACACTTTATCGACCAATGTCTTTCTCCTCTCTGAGGGTACCCTATTATTCACAAACTACTCTCCCATTATAAGCCTTCACGTTGCGATTCACCAGTATATAGAGTTTTATTCTACTTTCAGAAAGTATAAACGAGTAGCTTGGATTCCACATATAGACGTTTCTTACCCAGTAACCTTTAGAAAGAGGTGACGTGCCATAACACACTCATTCCAGATGCTTGGCTAATCCTCGTATCCTTAATACTGAAGATTATTCCAGTGCCCATAGAGAGCTTGCTCCTCGTTCCAAAACAACATCATTCTACAAACACTTTTAAAGGTGAGAGGGCATGAAATTTAAGTGTAGGCAAAAAGAACATGAAAAACAAGGAGAAACAGAAAATGAATCCTTTCAGGATATGTACTGACTGGACGTGAGCTAATATGAAGAGACCTAAAGTGATCAGATATAATTTGACCACATTTTTTTTCTATTTATTGTCAGACGCCTTAATGCCATAAGGGGTGGGCACAAATAAATCGCCTCCATGTCGCCGTCCCCCGCCATTTCACTGCCGTGCTCCCAGCTCACACACCCCTCTCTCATATACCTCCACACTTCATCCCTCCATCTCATCCTTGGCCTCTCCCTCCTTCTCCCTGTCTCCAGCTCACTGACACACACTCTCCTCGTCAGTCTCTCGCTCTCAATCCTCTCCATATAGCCAAACCACCTCAATGTCTTTTTCCTAAAGCTTTCTATCATATCCATACCTGCACCACAATGCTCCTTCACTTCCACATTTGTCAATCTGTCTCTCCATGTGACTCCACATGCTCCTCTTAAATAACCCATTTCCACTCCTTTCACTCTTCACTCGTGTCCCTCCAACAAGATCCAAGCTTCACTTCCATACGTTAGAGCTGGCATCACAATACAGTCATGCAGCGACTTTCGTACTTCCATGCTCAATTCCCTATTCCTTATCACTGCTTTCAAAGAACCAGCAACCTTTCTTCCTTGTTGTACCTTTTCAAGCACTTCACCCTCTACTTCCAACCTTACACATCACACAACCGAAGTGTTTAAGTGCACTCACATTATCCATTTCTTTCTCATCCAATCTCACTATACATTCAGTGACATCATTTCTCTCGATGACATCACTTCACTCTTCCCTACATTCACCTACATTCACATTTATATTACATATGAGTACATATGACGAGCCTAATTAAATATACCCAAATATGAATCAAACTAGCTGGAATTTAACCTTTGTTGACTAACAAGTCTGACTCTAAATGGTTGTTAGGACAAATAAATTTTCTTAAATGATCTGTATTGCTTGAAACACAACCCACATCATCCTATGATATAATTGCTATTCTTCTAAAGCGCTGTTTCCAAACCTTTCCACGCCATGTGGGGTGAGGTAGGGTCCAGAGAAACAGATAAAACAATCTAATGAAACACTAAGCAAAAATTACCCAACAGAATAAGCCTCGCTCCCAGTCACTCTCCATTCAAGCCACTGGAATCTTGACTCCAAAAAAAAAAAAAAAAATAGTAGTCTCGACCCTCACCTGTTTGGAGTTTATATATTATCATAAAAAATATTAAATGAACCCAGACCTGTTTGAGAAAAGTCTGCAGCCATGAAATTCCAAAAGTTTATATCGACATCAAAGACGGCATGAGTGCCAGGTTTCACATATTTGATGATGTCTGGCAGTAGGTTGTTGTATGTGGTAGTTGTCACTCGCTCGGTGTCAAACATGTCTGCAAACTCACGCCACATCCCACTTTGCACAGTCTGAAAAAGGAGTGACTCTCAGGAACAAAAGAGGAATAAAAATGTTGCACTACACTGAATCTTTGGCTGTAATACTTTGAATGTTACGATGCATGTCAAAATCAAAATATTGCAGTGCACTGAATCTCAAGAATCAATGAGGAATCAAAACGATCCAATACTGTGAATCTCAGGAACCACTGGCATATCAAAATGTTGCAATACTTTGAATCCCGTGAATCAAATGGGAATAACACTCTCGTGATATCTCAGGAACCAAAAAGAAATAAAAATGCTGCAATGCTTTGAATCTCAGGAACCACATACGAAGCAAAATGTTGCAGTATTTTGAATCTCATGAAACAAACAGAAATCCGAATGTTACAATACTTCGAATTTTAAGAAGCAAATAGAATTAAAAATAATGCGATTCTTTTTCAATATGAAGTGCAGGTAATGGAAGTGATACAAAAAATCTTACAAAACAAGGCCAAGTGCTTAAAGGAAAGGAATGTGACAGAACAATTAAAGAGGAGGTTAGGAATATATCCGAATGGCTGGGGAGTAAAGTAATAACAATAAGTAACGAAGTGAGCGTGTTAAGAGTGGTAAGGGATGCTTGGATTTTTTTTTTTTACAGTGCGGAAACCATGTAAAAGACTGTTAGGTAGTTATGGAATTGTGGGTCTGATTATATTATGGGAAAACTTAGTAGGAAAGAAACAGGGAAAGTTTTATGTATTTATGGAGTGGAAGGAAAGCTGCTAATTGTTACTTTTATGGTATTAATGAATTATGAGTAAGGATTAGATACATAAATAAAAAGATTGACAGGCAGATAGATAGATAGATAGATAGGTATGTACAGATATCGATATGCTTCATGTTAGTAACGCAAAAAAGTACAGTTTAATACTGTTGACTGTAGTAGTTGGATTATTCTTACTTTGAAAAATGTTGATTTTGTGGCAAAAGCAGTGATGAGCAATTTGATGTTCTGATCATCCAGGAAGTCTCTTAGGGTCTGGTAGGGATGGTCTATGTGTCTGACGGCCAGGAGGGACATGAGGTTGCCCACGTAGCTTTGTGTTAACACCAGCATCATCAGCATCCACACCCCCTGCATCACCCTCTCCCA